>NC_081184.1:56179172-56343287 GCF_029867415.1 Vicia villosa | reverse complement strand
AAAAGCTTTAAAAAAACAGTAAACAAAAAAAGAAGACTCTAAAACAAAGGAAAAAGAAGAATTTTAAGAGTGTGGCAAGAAAAAAAAAGAAATATATATTTTTTTAATCACAATCTTTAACAATCAGATCCCTTTTTTTCAATATTTTTTATATTTTTTTTCGATATTTTAATAATGATAAATGAATAATAATGAAGAACAAGAATATAGACAATTTACCACGTTTTAGCCCTTTTTTTTTGGAATATGCTCTAATTACCACCTGATATGCACTAACTTTGTTAACTTTTGGAATACTAATTCTTTTGTGACTCAAAGGAAGTAATCTACCTTATAATTGAAAGAATGGCATAATTTGATACATGCATATAAAATAAACGAGATTGATATGAAATAAATGAGAGATAAGAAATGGAAGTAAGTAGAAATGGGCACCACATTCTTTCTTTTTCCAAGAGAGAATGATAAGCCTATGGATGAGGATCACCGCAAGAAAAGGATTTCTTGATAATATCAGTTTTGGTCCAATCCAGAACCTAAGAGCAAATACTCTCACTTACACAATGTGTAAACTCGATAAAATTCATTGATTCAAAAAGAAGATACATGCCGCCTTTATACAGGAATGGCTTAAGATGATGAAATAAGTAAAAATTAACTCCTAAGAAAACAAAAGGATTTCAGCCACTAATTATCATGATAGTGGGTTCATTTATTACAAAGGAAGTGCAAAATAAAGACGAGATAATTGGGTTCTTGAAAGGGCAGAATAATGACAATTCTTTATTTACCACTTCTCTTGCAATTTTCGTCCATTATAGTGTGGTTAATGGTGTTTCCTTTATTTTTATTTATTTATGCATTATTGGGCCTTTTATCACATGCTTGGATGATAAGGATAAACTTGGGCCCTTTTTCTTCAGTGAACTAAAGCATCATTGACTCTTCTTACACGTGCCCTTGTCATAGGAGCTCTTAAGGTTCGCATTGTATCATTTATGTCTTAGAACTAAAATTCTCCAACTAAAATTACCGGAACAGCGCACGGACTTAGACTTTCTCTTACCCATCCTTTACTTACCAATTCAGCCACTTGTCTTTGTATTTCTTGAATTTGTTGTGGATAGCTTCGGTAAGCTGGCCTATTAGGCAAGGACGCTCCCAGATTGAGATCTATGTGATGCTCAATTCCTCTTAAAGGTGGTAAACCAGTTGGTACCTCTTTTGGAAACATGTCTTCAATTTCCTGCACAAGAATTTCAACACAACTAGGCAAATTTTGTGTGTTAGGAATGTTAGCTAGCAACGCCACCTCTTTGCAAAATAGCAAATATAGGGGCTGTTGTGAAACAATTGCATTTTTAACGTCTCCTTTTTTTGCAATCAAAATCTCTTTCTTTTCATCATTCTTTTTTTTGTAATTTTTTTCTTTTCTTTTTCTTTTTCTTTTTCTTTTTCATTCTTTTTCTTTTCTTTCTTGCTCATTTTTTTCTCTCATTTTCTTTTGATCTTCTCTCACCTCACTAGGATTTAATGGTACAAGATTGATCTTTTAACCATGATACATAAAAGAGTATTTATTGGAGTACCCGTCATGAAGTGCTTTTCTATAAAATTACAAAGGCCTACCTAATAACAAATGACTAGCTTCCGTTGGGACTACATCACACAACACTACATCCTCATATTTTCCAATTTTAAAACAGACCTCAACTTGTTTATTAACAAGCATTTCTACACTTTCATTAAGCCATTGAAGTTTGTAAGGCTTAGGGTGAGGTTTTGTTTCCAAATTTAGTTTAGAAACCAAACGTGTGCTAGCAACATTTGTACAACTCCCTCCATCAATAATTAAAGAACAAACGTTATCTTGCACAAAGCATCTTGTGTGAAAAAGGTTTTCTCTTTGACTTGTATCCTCCTCCATGATTTGGCTTCCCAACATTCTTCTCACCATGAGTAAATCTCCACTAGGTATTTCTTCTTAAAACTCCTCATCATAATTACCATCTTCCTCTTCAACAACTTCTTCATTTTCTTCCATAAGCATAGTTCTCTTTGTAGGACATTGATATGTGATATGTCCTTGGCCTTGACACTTGAAACACTTAACACTTTTGTTAGTTGAAACACTTGAAGAAGAAGTGTAATAGTTTTACCTTTGTTTTCAACCGTGGTTTCCTTAGATGATGAAGCACCCTCCTTCTTTGTTTTGTCCTTCCAACTTTGAGAATTGAAAGTGGTGGAATTTCTCCTTGCTTGGATTTTTCTTTTGAGTTGTTGTTCCAATTTGATAGCTTGGTGTACCAATTCATCCATTTCAACATAGTGATGAAGTTCCACTATGTCACTAATGTCATGATTTAGACCATGGAGAAACCTAGCCATAGTTGCTTCATCGTCCTCCTCTACATTAGCTCTAATTTTGAGAACTTCCATCTCCTTGAAATATTCTTCCACACTTTTAGAACCTTGAGTGAGTCTTTGCAATTTGTTGTGCAATTCCCTATGATAATAGGAAGGAACAAACCTTCTCCTCATGATTCTTTTAATTTCTTCCCAAGTATCAATTGGTCGTTTTGCATACCTCCTTCTATCTTTGATCAATTGATCCAACCAAACTAAGGCATACTCCTTGAACTCAATAGAAGCAACCTGCCCTTTTTCAAGATTAGAATAATTGTGACAATTAAAAATTTGTTCAATTTTAGTCTCCCATTCTAGATATGCCTCTGGGTCACTCTTCCCAACAAAAGATGGAACTTGAATTTTTATGCCCCTCAAATTATCTCCCCCTTGTCTCCTTCTACGCCTTCTTTCATCCTCATCACCACTACCATCATTAGAATTTTGGGGCCTCCTTTCCAACTCATCAATTCTTTGTTGAAACTGTTCACCTTGTTCTCTTAACAACCTTTCAAAATTGTCACGCATGGCTGCGATTTGAACAGTTAAAGCCGCTGTTCTAGGTGAAGGTGGACTAGACATAATTCTGAAATATTTGTGAAATTAGGAAAAATTATTTAAAAATGGACCTCACCACTCTACTCACGTGTTTACACTCAATCACTCGTGTTTCACTCAATTTTTTTTGGCTTTTTTTTTAATATAAAAACACTCTGCCTTTTACCACTCAATTTTCTCTTTTAGTTCTATAGAGAAACCAAAATGAATCAGCATAAAGAAATCAATTTCAGATGATAATCAACATACAAAAAGCTTTAAAAAAACAGTAAACAAAAAAAGAAGACTCTAAAACAAAGGAAAAAGAAGAATTTTAAGAGTGTGGCAAGAAAAAAAAAGAAATATATTTTTTTTTAATCACAATCTTTAACAATCAGATCCCTTTTTTTCAATATTTTTTATATTTTTTTTCGATATTTTAATAATGATAAATTAATAATAATGAAGAACAAGAATATAGACAATTTACCACGTTTTAGCCCTTTTCTTTTGGAATATGCTCTGATTACCACCTGATATGCACTAACTTTGTTAACTTTTGGAATACTAATTCTTTTGTGACTCAAAGGAAGTAATCTACCTTATAATTGAAAGAATGGCATAATTTGATACATGCATATAAAATAAACGAGATTGATATGAAATAAATGAGAGATAAGAAATGGAAGTAAGTAGAAATGGGCACCACATTCTTTCTTTATCCAAGAGAGAATGATAAGCCTATGGATGAGGATCACCGCAAGAAAAGGATTTCTTGATAATATCAGTTTTGGTCCAATCCAGAACCTAAGAGCAAATACTCTCACTTACACAATGTGTAAACTCGATAAAATTCATTGATTCAAAAAGAAGATACATGCCGCCTTTATACAGGAATGGCTTAAGATGATGAAATAAGTAAAAATTAACTCCTAAGAAAACAAAAGGATTTCAGCCACTAATTATCATGATAGTGGGTTCATTTATTACAAAGAAAGTGCAAAATAAAGACGAGATAATTGGGTTCTTGAAAGGGCAGAATAATGACAATTCTTTATTTACCACTTCTCTTGCAATTTTCGTCCATTATAGTGTGGTTAATGGTGTTTCCTTTATTTTTATTTATTTATGCATTATTGGGCCTTTTATCACATGCTTGGATGATAAGGATAAACTTGGGCCCTTTTTCTTCAGTGAACTAAAGCATCATTGACTCTTCTTACACGTGCCCTTGTCATAGGACCTCTTAAGGTTCGCATTGTATCATTTATGTCTTAGAACTAAAATTCTCCAACTAAAATTACCGGAACAGCGCACGGACTTAGGCTTTCTCTTACCCATCCTTTACTTACCAATTCAGCCACTTGTCTTTGTATTTCTTGAATTTGTTGTGGATAGCTTCGGTAAGCTGGCCTATTAGGCAAGGACGCTCCCAGATTGAGATCTATGTGATGCTCAATTCCTCTTAAAGGTGGTAAACCAGTTGGTACCTCTTTTGGAAACATGTCTTCAATTTCCTGCACAAGAATTTCAACACAACTAGGCAAATTTTGTGTGTTAGGAATGTTAGCTAGCAACACCACCTCTTTGCAAAATAGCAAATATAGGGGCTGTTGTGAAACAATTGCATTTTTAACGTCTCCTTTTTTTGCAATCAAAATCTCTTTCTTTTCATCATTCTTTTTTTTGTAATTTCTTTTCTTTTCTTTTTCTTTTTCTTTTTCTTTTTCATTCTTTTTCTTTTCTTTCTTGCTCATTTTTTTCTCTCATTTTCTTTTGATCTTCTCTCACCTCACTAGGATTTAATGGTACAAGATTGATCTTTTAACCATGATACATAAAAGAGTATTTATTGGAGTACCCGTCATGAAGTGCTTTTCTATAAAATTGCCAAGGCATACCTAATAACAAATGACTAGCTTCCGTTGGGACTACATCACACAACACTACATCCTCATATTTTCCAATTTTAAAACAGACCTCAACTTGTTTATTAACAAGCATTTCTACACTTTCATTAAGCCATTGAAGTTTGTAAGGCTTAGGGTGAGGTTTTGTTTCCAAATTTAGTTTAGAAACCAAACGCGTGCTAGCAACATTTGTACAACTCCCTCCGTCAATAATTAAAGAACAAACGTTATCTTGCACAAAGCATCTTGTGTGAAAAAGGTTTTCTCTTTGACTTGTATCCTCCTCCTTGATTTGGCTTCCCAACATTCTTCTTACCATGAGTAAATCTCCACTAGGTATTTCATCTTAAAACTCCTCATCATAATTACCATCTTCCTCTTCAACAACTTCTTCATTTTCTTCCAGAAGCATAGTTCTCTTTGTTGGACATTGAGATGTGATATGTCCTTGGCCTCGACACTTGAAACACTTAACACTTTTGTTAGTTGAAACACTTGAAGAAGAAGGCGTAATAGTTTTACCTTTGTTTTCAACCTTGGTTTCCTTAGATGATGAAGCACCCTCCTTCTTTGTTTTGTCCTTCCAACTTTGAGAATTGAAAGTGGTGGAATTTCTCCTTGCTTGGCTTTTTCTTTTGAGTTGTTGTTCCAATTTGATAGCTTGGTGTACCAATTCATCCATTTCAACATAGTGATGAAGTTCCACTATGTCACTAATGTCATGATTTAGACCATGGAGAAACCTAGCCATAGTTGCTTCATCGTCCTCCTCTACATTAGCTCTAATTTTGAGAACTTCCATCTCCTTGAAATATTCTTCCACACTTTTAGAACCTTGAGTGAGTCTTTGCAATTTGTTGTGCAATTCCCTATGATAATAGGAAGGAACAAACCTTCTCCTCATGATTCTTTTCATTTCTTCCCAAGTATCAATTGGTCGTTTTACATACCTCCTTCTATCTTTGATCAATTGATCCCACCAAACTAAGGCATACTCCTTGAACTCAATAGAAGCAACCTGCCCTTTTTCAAGATTAGAATAATTGTGACAATTAAAAATTTGTTCAATTTTAGTCACCCATTCTAGATATGCCTCTGGGTCACTCTTCCCAACAAAAGATGGAACTTGAATTTTTATGCCCCTCAAATTATCTCCCCCTTGTCTCCTTCTACGCCTTGTTTCATTCCCATCACCACTACCATCATTAGAATTTTGGGGCCTCCTTTCCAACTCATCAATTCTTTGTTGAAACTGTTCACCTTGTTCTCTTAACAACCTTTCAAAATTGTCACGCATGGCTGCGATTTGAACAGTTAAAGCCGCTGTTCTAGGTGAAGGTGGACTAGACATAATTCTGAAATATTTGTGAAATTAGGAAAAAGTATTTAAAAATGGACCTCACCACTCTACTCACGTGTTTACACTCAATCACTCGTGTTTCACTCAATTTTTTTTGGCTTTTTTTTTAATATAAAAACACTCTGCCTTTTACCACTCAATTTTCTCTTTTAGTTCTATAGAGAAACCAAAATGAATCAGCACAAAGAAATCAATTTCAGATGATAATCAACATACAAAAAGCTTTAAAAAACAGTAAACAAAAAAAAGAAGACTCTAAAACAAAGGAAACAAGAAGACTTTTAAGAGTGTGGCAAGAAAATAAAAGAAATATATTTTTTTTAATCACAATCTTTAACAATCAGATCCCTTTTTTTCAATATTTTTTATATTTTTTTTCGATATTTTAATAATGATAAATGAATAATAATGAAGAACAAGAATATAGACAATTTACCACGTTTTAGCCCTTTTTTTTTTGGAATATGCTCTGATTACCACCTGATATGCACTAACTTTGTTAACTTTTGGAATACTAATTCTTTTGTGACTCAAAGGAAGTAATCTGCCTTATAATTGAAAGAATGGCATAATTTGATACATGCATATAAAATAAACGAGATTGATATGAAATAAATGAGAGATAAGAAATGGAATTAAGTAGAAATGGGCACCACACTCTTTCTTATCCAAGAGAGAATGATAAGCCTATGGATGAGGATCACCACAAGAAAAGGATTTCTTGATAATATCAGTTTTGGTCCAATCCAGAACCTAAGAGCAAATACTCTCACTTACACAATGTGTAAACTCGATAAAATTCATTGATTCAAAAAGAAGATACATGTCGCCTTTATACAGGAATGGCTTAAGATGATGAAATAAGTAAAAATTAACTCCTAAGAAAACAAAAGGATTTCAGCCACTAATTATCATGATAGTGGGTTCATTTATTACAAAGAAAGTGCAAAATAAAGACGAGATAATTGGGTTCTTGAAAGGGCAGAATAATGACAATTCTTTATTTACCACTTCTCTTGCAATTTTCGTCCATTATAGTGTGGTTAATGGTGTTTCCTTTATTTTTATTTATTTATGCATTATTGGGCCTTTTATCACATGCTTGGATGATAAGGATAAACTTGGGCCCTTTTTCTTCAGTGAACTAAAGCATCATTGACTCTTCTTACACGTGCCCTTGTCATAGGACCTCTTAAGCTTCGCATTGTATCATTTATGTCTTGGAACTAAAATTCTCCAACTAAAATTACCGGAACAGCGCACGGACTTAGACTTTCTCTTACCCATCCTTTACTTACCAATTCAGCCACTTGTCTTTGTATTTCTTGAATTTGTTGTGGATTGATTCGGTAAGCTGGCCTATTAGGCAAGGACGCTCCCAGATTGAGATCAATGTGATGCTCAATTCCTCTTTAAGGTGGTAAACCACTTGGTACCTCTTTTGGAAACATGTCTTAAAATTCCTGCACAAGAATTTCAACACAACTAGGCAAATTTTGTGTGTTAGGAGTGTTAGCTAGCAACGCCACCTCTTTGCAAAATAGCAAATATAGGGGCTGTTGTGAAACAATTGCATTTTTAATCTCTCCTTTTTTTGCAATCAAAATCTCTTTCTTTTCATCATTCTTTTTTTTGTCATTTTTTTCTTTTCTTTTTCTTTTTCATTCTTTTTCTTTTCTTTCTTGCTCATTTTTTTCTCTCATTTTCTTTTGATCTTCTCTCACCTCACTAGGATTTAATGGTGCAAGATTGATCTTTTGACCATGATACATAAAAGAGTACTTATCGGAGTACCCGTCATGATTGGCTTTTCTATTAAATTGCCAAGGCCTACCTAATAACAAATGACTAGCTTCCATTGGTACTACATCACACAACACTACATCCTCATATTTTCCAATTTTAAAACAGACCTCAACTTGTTTATTAACAAGCATTTCTACACTTTCATTAAGCCATTGAAGTTTGTAAGGCTTAGGGTGAGGTTTTGTTTCCAAATTTAGTTTAGAAACCAAACGCGTGCTTGCAACATTTGTACAACTCCCTCCATCAATAATTAAAGAACAAATGTTTTCTTGCACAAAAAATCTTGTGTGAAAAAGGTTTTCTCTTTGACTTGTATCCTCCTCCTTGATTTGGCTTCCCAACATTCTTCTCACCATGAGTAAATCTCCACTAGGTATTTCTTCTTAAAACTCCTCATCATAATTACCATCTTCCTCTTCAACAACTTCTTCATTTTCTTCCATAAGCATAGTTCTCTTTGTAGGACATTGAAATGTGATATGTCCTTGGCCTTGACACTTGAAACACTTAACACTTTTGTTAGTTGAAACACTTGAAGAAGAAGTGTAATAGTTTTACCTTTGTTTTCAACAGTGGTTTCCTTAGATGATGAAGCACCCTCCTTCTTTGTTTTGACCTTCCAACTTTGAGAATAGAAAGTGGTGGAATTTCTCCTTGCTTGGCTTTTTCTTTTGAGTTGTTGTTCCACTTTGATAGCTTGGTGTACCAATTCATCCATTTCAACATAGTGATGAAGTTCCACTATGTCACTAATGTCATGATTTAGACCATGGAGAAACCTAGCCATAGTTGCTTCATCGTCCTCCTCTACATTAGCTCTAATTTTGAGAACTTCCATCTCCTTGAAATATTCTTCCACACTTTTAGAACCTTGAGTGAGTCTTTGCAATTTGTTGTGAAATTCCCTATGATAATAGGAAGGAACAAACCTTCTCCTCATGATTCTTTTCATTTCTTCCCAAGTATCAATTGGTCGTTCTACATACCTCCTTCTATATTTGATCAATTGATCCCACCAAACTAAGGCATACTCCTTGAACTCAATAGAAGCAACCTGCCTTTTTCAAGATTAGAATAATTGAGACAATTAAAAATTTGTTCAATTTTAGTCTCCCATTCTAGATATGCCTCTGGGTCACTCTTCCCAACAAAAGATGGAACTTTAATTTTTATGCCCTTCAAATCATCTCCCCCTTGTCTCCTTCTACGCCTTCTTTCATCCTCATCACCACTACCATCATTAGAATATTGGGGCCTCCTTTCCAACTCATCAATTCTTTGTTGAAACTGTTCACCTTGCTCTCTTAACAACCTTTCAAAATTGTCACGCATGGCTGCGAATTGGACAGTTAAAGCCGCTGTTCTAGGTGAAGGTGGACTAGACATAATTCTGAAAGATTTGTGAAATTAGGACAAAGTATTTAAAAATGGACCTCACCACTCTACTCACGTGTTTACACTCAATCACTCGTGTTTCACTCAATTTTTTTGGCTTTTTTTTAATATAAAAACACTCTGCCTTTTACCACTCAATTTACTCTTTTAGTTCTTTAGAGAAACCAAAATGAATCAGCACAAAGAAATCAATTTCAGATGATAATCAACATACAAAAAGCTTTAAAAAAACAGTAAACAAAAAAAGAAGACTCTAAAACAAAGGAAACAAGAAGAATTTTAAGAGTGTGGCAAGAAAAAAAAAGAAATATATTTTTTTAATCACAATCTTTAACAATCAGATCCCTTTTTTTTCAATATTTTTTATATTTTTTTTCGTTTTTTTTATTTTTTTATAATGATAAATGAATAATAATGAAGAACAAGAATATAGACAATTTACCATGTTTTAGCCCTTTTTTTGGAATATGCTCTGATTACCACTTGATATGCACTAACTTTGTTAACTTTTTGAATACTAATTCTTTTGTGACTCAAAGGAAGTAATAGGCCTTATAATTGAAAGAATGGAATAATTTGATACATGCATATAAAATAAACGAGATTAATATGAAATAAATGAGAGATAAGAAATGGAATTAAGTAGAAATGGGCACCACACTCTTTCTTATCCAAGAGAGAATGATAAGCCTATGGGTCGTAGGTCCGTTGATCTTACCCTGGTTTCGAGTCATGGATCGTAGGTCTGTCGACCTTATCCTTGTCTTTTTCAATTCTTGTGAGTCGTGAGTCCGTTATACTCACCCTGGATTTGAGTCGTGAGTCCGTTATACTCACCCTGGATTTGAGTCGTGGATTTGTTTATCCCACCCCGGTTTCTAGTCATTTACCCTTGCTTTCAATTTTTGAGTCAGTAGATCCTATCATTCCATCAGGCCCATTGTTAGAACAAGATTTGTTCTGATCAATATTCTTAGTTTTGATGATAACAAGGATATGAATTTTGTGTGAGATAATATGGTATTCTAATACATTGCAATTTCCTTTTCAGGAAATATATAAAGAGTATGCACAAATCAGCGCTCAGAAGCTTTGTCTCAGAAGGTTCAGCATGCAACATCAGATGATGGTCTGGCAAGCCATCAGAAGATGGTCAAAGCAGAATCAGAACATGGGTCTATGGAAGCATTAGAAGGACTTGAGTTCAGAAGCAGAAGCACTGAAGTTCTCATGGTATCACGCTCAGAAGCACTTCAAGGTCAGAAGACAAGAAGATGCTATGCACCAAGCTGTTTGACTCTGATGATATTCAAACATTGTATACACAAACATCAGATCAGAAGAAAGTACAGGTGGCAGGCTACGCTGACTGACAAAAGGAACGTTGGAAGCTATTAAAGGCAACGTCAGTAGACACAGCGTGAACAAGGCTCGAGGTAGTTGACAAAAGCGTGAAACATTAAATGCAATGCTGTACGGAACACGCAAAGCATTAAATGCTCCCAACGGTCATCTTCTCAAGTGCCTATAAATATGATGTTCTGATGAGAAGCAAAAAAAAAAAACAACTCCGCTGATACAAACTTGCTGAAACGCTGTTCAAATCAAAAGCTCAGAAACTTCATCTTCACCAAAGCTCACTACATTGCTGTTGTAATATATTAGTGAGATTAAGCTTAAACGTTAAGAGAAATATCACTGTTGTGATTATAGCTTTTCAGAAGCATTTGTAATACTCTTAGAATTGATTACATTAATTTGTAAGTAACTAGAGTGATCAAGTGTTGATCAGGATACTCTAGGAAGTCTTAGCTTGTGTCTAAGCAGTTGTAATTAGAGTGATCACGTGGTGGTTAGGATACTCTAAGAAAGTCTTAGCTTGTGTCTAAGAATTTGTTTCTAGAGTTATCAGGTTGTGATCAGGATACTCTAGAAGACTTAGTCGTGGGCTAAGTGGAAAACCATTGTAATATGTTGCGATTAGTGGATTAAATCCTCAGGTGAGGTAAATCACTCCGTGGGGGTGGACTGGAGTAGTTTAGTTAACAACGAACCAGGATAAAAATAACTGTGCAATTTATTTTTATCGCTCAAGTTTTTAGACTACACTTATTCAAACCCCCCCTTTCTAAGTGTTTTTCTATCCTTCAATTGGCATCAGAGCGCGGTTCTAAGGTGCAAGCACTTAACCATGTTTAGAAAAGATTCAGGAAGAGAAAAACGCTTCACTATAAGATGGCTGGTGAAACTCAAACAAATCCATCTGCATCTACATCTGGCTCTGCTGAGCAATATAATGGTAACAATGGTTATACTAGACCACCAGTATTTGATGGTGAAAACTTTGAATACTAGAAAGACAAACTGGAGAGTTACTTTCTTGGTCTAGATGGTGAACTATGGGATCTTCTGATGGATGGTTACAAACATCCAGTGAAAGCTAGTGGCGTAAGGCTTACCAGGCAAGAAATGGATGATGATCAGAAGAAGCTTTTCAAGAATCATCATAAATGTTGGACTGTTTTGCTGAATGTTATCTCTCATGCTGAGTATGAGAAGATATCTAACAGGGAAACTGCCTATGATATATATGAGTCATTGAAAATGACCCATGAGGGAAATGCTCAAGTCAAGGAGACTAAAGCTCTTGCTCTAATCCAGAAATATGAAGCCTTCAAGATGGAGGATGATGAAAACATTCAGAAGATGTTCTCAAGATTTCAAACGCTAACTGCTGGATTAAGAGTTCTGGATAAAGGCTACACCAAGGCTGATCATGTAAAGAAGATTATCAGAAGCTTACCGAGAAGATGGGGTCCAATGGTGACTGCATTCAAGATTGCCAAGAATCTGAATGGAGTTTCTTTGGAAGAGCTTATCAGTGCCTTGAGAAGCCATGAAATAGAGCTGGATGCAAACGAGCCTCAGAAGAAAGGTAAGTCTATTGCATTAAAATCTAATGTTAAAAATTGCACTAATGCTTTTCAGGCTAGAGAAGAAGATCCTGAAGAATCAGAATCTGAAGAAGAAGATGAACTGTCCATGATCTCCAGAAGGGTAAACCAACTCTGGAAGAGCAAGCAAAGGAAGTTCAGAGGCTTCAGAAGTTCAAAGAGATTTGAACGTGGAGAATCTTCTGGTGACAGAAGATCTGACAAGATGAAGGCTGTCTGCTATGAGTGCAATGAGCCTGGACATTACAAGAATGAGTGTCCAAAACTTCAGAAGGAGAATCCCAAAAAGAAGTTTCATAAGAAGAAAGGTCTTATGGCAACATTGGATGATTCTGAATCAGAATCAGAATCAGACTCTGAAGGAGAACAAGCCAACTTCGCGCTGATGGCTACAAAAGATGATGGATCAGAATCTACATCAGAATCAGATTCTGAAGAGGTATTTTCTGAACTATCTAGAGAAGAGTTAGTTTCCAGTTTAACAGAACTTCTGGAACTCAAGGCTCATCTTAGTATCAAATACAAAAAGCTGAAGAAGCAGTTTGAATTTGAAACTAAGAAGCTGGAAGTGGAAAACTCTGAACTGAAGGAAAAAGTTTTAAATCTATCCAAAGATAGTGGATCTCCTTCTGAAACAAAAAAATCCATTCCTAGCATGAATCATATTCTGAAAGAATATGACTCGAGCTTCAGAAAGTTCTTATCTAGAAGTATTGGCAGAAGTCATCTTGCTTCTATGATATATGGTGTTTCTGGAAACAGAAAGTTTGGTTTCGGCTATGAGGGTGATACCTCACATAAATTTGAACCTGTTGATGATCTGAAGATCACATACAAGCCATTGTATGATCAGTTCAAATATGGCCATGCTCATGATATTAGGCTCACTTCACATGCACAGAAGTTTAACACTGTTCACACCAAGAAGCATGTGACACATCCTAAGAAATATCATGCTGACAAACCTAAAGAATATCATGTTGTTCCTCCTGTTAAATATTTTGCTAAACCCAAGTTCAATCAGAACTTGAGGAGAACTAACAAGAAAGGACCCAAGAAATTGTGGGTACCTAAGGAGAAGATAATTTCTGTTGCAGATATCCTTGGCGGCAAAGAGGACAAAAAGCAAAATGTCATGGTACCTGGACTCTGGGTGCTCGCGACACATGACGGGAAGAAGGTCTACATTCCAAGACCTGGTGCTTAAACCAGGTGGAGAAGTCAAGTTTGGAGGAGATCAGAAGGGCAAAATCATTGGCTCTAGAACTATAAAGTCTGGTAACTCTCCTTTCATAACTAATGTACTTCTTGTAGAAGGATTAAAGCATAACTTATTATCCATAAGTCAATTAAGTGACAATGGTTATGACATAATCTTTAATCAAAAGTCTTGCAAGGCTGTAAGTCAGAAGGATGGCTCAATCCTATTTACAGGCAAGAGAAAGAACAACATTTATAAGACAGATCTTCAAGATCTTAAGGATCAGAAGGTGACTTGTCTTATGTTTTTTTTTTGAGGAGCAATGGGTCTGGCACAGAAGATTAGGACATGCTAGTTTGAGAAAGATTTCTCAGATTAACAAACTAAATCTGGTCAGAGGACTCCCAAATCTGAAATACAAACCAGATGCTCTTTGTGAAGCATGTCAGAAGGGCAAGTTCTCCAGACCTGCATTCAAGTCTAAGAATGTTGTTTCTTCCTAAAGGCCGTTAGAACTCTTGCACATTGATCTGTTTGGCCCAGTCAAAACAGCATCTGTCAGAGGGAAGAAATATGGATTAGTCATCGTTGATGATTATAGCCGCTGGACATGGGTAAAGTTCTTAAAAAACAAGGATGAGTCTCATTTAGTGTTCTTTGAATTCTGCACTCAGATCCAATCTGAGAAAGAGTGTAAAATCATAAAGGTTAGAAGTGATCATGGTGGCGAATTTGAGAACAGATTCTTTGAGGAGTTCTTCAAAAAAAATGGTATTGCCCATGATTTCTCTTGTCCTAGAACTCCACAACAAAATGGAGTTGTAGAGCGAAAGAATAGGACTCTACAAGAAAAGGCCAGAACCATGATCAATGAAACCAATATGGCTAAGCAATTCTGGGCAGAAGCAATAAACATTGCATGTTATATTCAGAATAGAATCTCTATAAGACCTATTCTAAATAAGACTCCTTATGAATTGTGGAAGAACAGAAAGCCCAACATTTCATATTTCCATCCTTTTGGATGTGTATGTTTTATTCTGAATACTAAAGATCATCTTGGTAAGTTTGATTCTAAAGCACAAAAGTGTTTCCTTCTTGGATATTCTGAACGCTCTAAAGGCTACAGAGTATGCAATACTGAAACATTGATTGTAGAAGAATCAATCAATATCAGGTTTGATGATAAGCTTGGTCTTGAAAAACCAAAGCAGTTTGAGAATTTTGCAGATTTTGATATTGACATATCAGAAGAAGTAGAACCAAGAAGCAAAGTTGCAGAAGCTGATAGTCTTAGAAGAAATGGATTAGAAGATCAAGTTGCTGCATCTTTAGAGAATCTCAGGATTTCTGAAGAGCCAACAGTCAGAAGATCACCTAGACTTGCTTCAGCTCATTCAGAAGATATGATCCTTGGGAAGAAAGATGATCCCATCAGAACAAGGGCATTCCTTAAGAACACTGCAGAATGTCAATTAGGTCTTGTTTCTTTGATCGAGCCAACTTCTGTTGACCAAGCTCTAGAAGATCCTGACTGGATAATTGTCATGCAAGAAGAACTAAATCAGTTTACAAGGAATGACGTATGGGACTTGGTTCCTAGACTAAAAGGATTTAACATCATCGGCACTGAGTGGGTGTTCAGAAACAAGCTAAGCGAGAAGGGAGAAGTGGTAAGAAACAAAGCTAGACTGGTTGCTCAAGGTTATAGTCAGCAAGAAGGGATTGACTACACAGAAACCTTTGCACCAGTGGCCAGGTTAGAATCTATTCGTCTATTAATTTCTTTTGCCACTCAACACAACATCACTCTTTATCAGATGGATGTTAAGAGTGCCTTCTTAAATGGTTATATATATGAAGAAGTTTATGTCCATCAACCTCCTGGTTTTGAAGACTCCAAGTCTCCAAATCATGTTTTTAAATTAAAGAAATCATTATACGGATTGAAGCAAGCTCCGAGAGCTTGGTATGAACGTTTAAGTTCCTTCCTTCTAGAAAATGGTTTCACTAGAGGAAAAGTGGACACTACTCTCTTTTGTAAAACCTTTAAAAAGGATATTTTAATATGTCAAATATATGTTGATGATATCATCTTTGGAACATCTAATGCTACACTTGGAAAGGAGTTTGCTGAGTCTATGCAGGCTGAATTTGAAATGAGTATGATGGGAGAACTCAAGTATTTCCTTGGGATTCAAATCAACCAAACTTATGATGGAACCTATGTTCATCAAACGAAGTATGTGAAAGAACTTCTGAAGAAGTTTAATCTATCTGAAAGCAAAGAAGCCAAAACTCCTATCCATCCAACATGTGTCCTAGGTAAGGATGAGGTAAGTAAGAAGGTAGATCAGAAGTTGTACAGAGGTATGATTGGATCTCTTCTATACCTAACTGCTTCTAGACATGACATTCTCTTCAGTGTTTATTTGTGTGCTAGATTCCAATCAGATCCGAGAGAATCTCATTTAACTGCGGTTAAGAGAATTCTGAGGTATCTGAAAGGTACTACTAATGTTGGTTTAGTTTACAGAAGATCCAAAGATTACAACTTAGTAGGATTCTGTGATGCTGACTATGCTGGAGATAGAATAGAAAGGAAGAGCACTTCAGGAAGTTGTCAATTCCTTGGAAGTCATCTGATCTCATGGTACAGCAAGAAGCAAGCTACAATTGCCCTCTCAACAATAGAGGCAGAATATGTTGCTGCTGCTGGTTGTAGCAAACAAATGCTCTGGATGAGAAGTCAGCTAGAAGATTATCAGATATATGAGAGTAACATTCCTATTTTCTGTGATAACACTTCTGCTATATGTTTATCTAAGAATCCTATTTTACATTCAAAAGCTAAACATATTGAGATTAAACATCATTTCATAAGGGACTATGTTCAGAAGGGTGTTATATCTTTAAACTTTGTGGATACAGACCATCAATGGGCTGATATCTTTACAAAACCCCTCGCTGAAGATAGGTTTATGTTCATTCTGAAGAATATCAGTATGGATTTATGCCCAGAATGAGAAGATGAGAAGATCTTATGTATGAGTATCTTCTGAAATAAGATTGGATTAGTCTTTTATAAGAAGTTCTGATTATAATCAATTAGAAGTAGTAATTCTGTTATTACTAACGTTTCATTGTCTAAGTTGACTCAGAATCTCTTTAAAAGTAAAACAGCTGTAACTGGCTATCCAGATGGTAAACACGTGTTCACTATTTCTGGACAAGCGTGCGTGCAGTTGAGGGGACGCCTACTTAGGTAACTATGCTAATCATTTTTTTGTCATTATTATCTCTCCTCACGTCACGTAACATTAAATGCTATCCATCATTAACTTTAATTCTTTTCTTTTATATTCTTCAAACGTTTCTTTTTCCCTCTTATATTTTCACTCTCTTGCATTCAGTTTCTTTTTATCTCTCTCTCTCTCCCATTCTCTGCATTTCGCATAAACCCTAGTTTACACATCTTCAACCTAGCATTCATCATGAATCCGGTGGACTCTGGTGACTTGGGTGCTTATGGTTTCAAACCAAAAACGAAGACGAAAGCTCAAGGGTGGTCGATCTTTTTGAACAAGACGGTTGGAAGAACTGTTTGGTTCCAGATTGAGAAACATATCTCAGGGGTTGCCGACATAGATTTCAAGACGGATCTCTCAAGATTCCAAGAAGTCTCAAGTCAGATCTCCTCTTTGATGATGTTATCAACATTAACCCAAAGGAAGAAGACTTTCTTGAGATATTGGATGAAGTTAAGCATCATGTTCTTAACTTCTATGTTAAGGGAAAGCCCCGTTTGAGACATTAGCTCTCTTCCTGTGAACTGTCTCTCATTTCTTCCTTGAATTCATGCACTCTCTTACAGTGGAGGTTCTTGTCTGGACAGACATGCAGAGTATCAAGCTTTCATGGCTGCACAAACTGAGAAGACCGCAGGGATTCATGATATGTTAGCTAAGATTATGTCTACGCTAGGGTTGCAGTCCTTAAGTCCTTGTAGTTTTCTTTGTTTCCTTATTGCATCTGCTTATTATGCATACTTCTTTTGTAATCCTGTTATTCGAATCAATGAAAAAGTTTTATTCTGTTTCATTCCTTTTGTCTCTTACTTTACATCTGAATCTTTTATATTCTTTTTGATGTTATGACAAAAAGGGGGAGAAAATATGTGATAAATGATCTGATTAATTTTATCAGTTACCGGGAAGAAAGTCCCTACACCACTAACAGAACTTGCAAAGTTCTATGCTTTAAGTTGTGTTGTTGCAGGAATTGAAGATTCTCTTTACAAGATCAACATAAGAAGCAACAAGATGAATCAAGTTCTTGGATTCTTGAAGCAAGCTGAGTGCTATAAAGCTTCAGAATCAGAAGCAAGAAGGAAGAATGTTCAGATATTCTGATGATAGAATATGATCTGAAACAATATGTTTATGTGCTCTGACACATACCATATGGCTCTGATACATAATATGTGTTCTTGGCTCTGATACACATTATGTGTTCTGAAACATATTCTATGTTCTGACTCATTCATGCTGACTTTTGTCGTTTAGTTTTGTTCTGTAACATTTCAGGATGTAGAGATGCTCTGATGATGCTCTGGTACATTCAACAATGTTCTGATACAATCTAGCATGAAGTGATGTAAGAAGAAATTCAAGCTCTGAAGCTGTCCCAATGGAAGCAAGAATCAGAAGCTGTGAATGTTCTGAAGATCAAAGAAATTCAAGTTTTGAAGCTATCCGATGGAAGCAGAAGTCAGAAGCTGTGAATGTTCTGAAGATCAAAGAAATTCAAGTTCTGAAGCTGTCCGATGGAAGCAGAAATCAGAAGCTGTGAATGTTCTGTGGATCTAAAGAAATTCAATGTTCTGAAGCTGTCCTATGGAAGCAGAAATCAGAAGTCATAAATGTTCTGAAGATCAAGCATTGTGAACGTCTCTACTGAAATACTCAGGGAAGTCTTTTATTATTAAAATTCTTCTAGTATTAATTTCAGGGGGAGATTATTCATCTCAGGGGGAGATTGTTAATCTCAGGGGGAGACATATTCACATGCTTATGCTATAGCTGTGTATATTGTCTTTAGCCGTCTGCTCTTTCTGATCGCAAATTCATATCATTTATATATGTTTTTGTCATCATCAAAAAGGGGGAGATTGTTAGAACAAGATTTGTTCTGATCAATATTCTTAGTTTTGATGATAACAAGGATATGAATTTTGTGTGAGATAATGTGGTACTCTAATACATTGCAATTTCCTTTTCAGGAAATATATAAAGAGTATGCACAAATCAGCGCTCAGAAGCTTTGTCTCAGAAGGTTAAGCATGCAACATCAGAACATGGTCTGGCAAGACATCAGAAGATGGTCAAAGCAGAATCAGAACATGGGTCTATGGAAGCATCAGAAGAACTTGAGTTCAGAAGCAGAAGCACTGAAGTTCTCATGGTATCACGCTCAGAAGCACTTCAAGGTCAGAAGACAAGAAGATGCTATGCACCAAGCTGTTTGACTCTGATGATATTCAAACGTTGTATACACAAACATCAGATCAGAAGAAAGTACAGGTGGCAGGCTACGCTGACTGACAAAAGGAACGTTGGAAGCTATTAAAGGCAACGTCAGTAGACACAGCGTGAACAAGGCTCGAGGTAGTTGACAAAAGCGTGAAACATTAAATGCAATGCTGTACGGAACACGCAAAGCATTAAATGCTCCCAACGGTCATCTTCTCAAGTGCCTATAAATATGAAGTTCTGATGAGAAGCAAAAAAAAAAAACAACTCCGCTGATACAAACTTGCTGAAACGCTGCTCAAATCAAAAGCTCAGAAACTTCATCTTCACCAAAGCTCACTACATTGCTGTTGTAATATATTAGTGAGATTAAGCTTAAACGTTAAGAGAAATATCACTGTTGTGATTATAGCTTTTCAGAAGCATTTGTAATACTCTTAGAATTGATTACATTAATTTGTAAGTAACTAGAGTGATCAAGTGTTGATCAGGATACTCTAGGAAGTCTTAGCTTGTGTCTAAGCAGTTGTAATTAGAGTGATCACGTGGTGGTCAAGATACTCTAAGAAAGTCTTAGCTTGTGTCTAAGAATTTGTTCCTAGAGTGATCAGGTTGTGATCAGGATACTCTAGAAGACTTAGTCGTGGGCTAAGTGGAAAACCATTGTAATCTGTTGCGATTAGTGGATTAAATCCTCAGGTGAGGTAAATCACTCCGTGGGGGTGGACTGGAGTAGTTTAGTTAACAACGAACCAGGATAAAAATAACTGTGCAACTTATTTTTATCGCTCAAGTTTTTAGACTACACTTATTCAAACCCCCCCTTTCTAAGTGTTTTTCTATCCTTCACCCATACTCTCCAATCATAGTTTCATACAATAATCATTTCCATTGAGAACCTTGTATTGGCACCTTGGCTACGTTACAAGCTATACCCATTCAACCATTACTCACCATAAACTTTTCCATCAGAAAAAAGAAAAACAAAATTCTCTTTCCCCAGCAGATATCAAAAAAATAAAGATAACACTTACACCACCATTTCAGGACAAATTTCAGGTTTTTGGATATTTAATCCTCTTCTACCTTGAATGTTCGAAAGGCTAGTGCCAATCTCACCTTCAGGTTTAAGACGATTAAATAGGGGCAGCTGTCATACCCCAAATTTGTCCTACCCTATTTATCTGGCTTATAATTCATGTACATACATCATTTAGGTCATGGCCCAATTCATGCATTCATATCATGGTTACTGTTCCAAAAAGGAGCTCCTGGCACAAAGAACTTCTGATTAAATATAAAGATCCGACGTCTGGTCTTGTGGCATTATTCCTTTGAAGGCAATCTTGGATCAGGGTTTCCTCACCTCCAAGTCAGAGCATTGGTTAGAAAATACAAGCTTGCAGTTGACTTTTTGGTCAACACACTGATCAATAATTGATTTTATGAAAGGAGATGGTATGATGACCGCGTGGAGGCGTTCTGTTGATTTCCGTTGGTTAGAAGCTGATTAATTGGGAATTTCATTAAGATCGGAGAAAAATAAGAACAGTTGACTTTTGGGTCAAAATCAGGTCAATCACTCAAATATTGACTTTTGGTGGAAAATCGGCCAAGAAAAGTCAAAGAATGGATAAAATCGGGAGTTTGACAAAAATTGCCAAAAATAGGAAAATATCAAAAAAGGAAAGTTTTATACTTAGAAGAATTTTTGGTTCTTAAAAAGTCTAATGAACAGCTCACTTCATCACCAATTTACACGTGGCAAATGGCATTTTTTGGAGAAATTTCCAATATCAAAGTTGTTCCTCTCATGGAGGAGAACAACTTTGTAGTTGAACACTTTTTCATTTGAAGCTTGGTTAAAGAGTTACCAAGGTGTGAAGTTGAGGGTTTTCATTTGAATCAAGTCATAAAGCTGGGCAAATATCTGGACACGCGTAAGCATTATGTCAAACACATCGCGTGCCATATTGGAATCAATTTCTTGAGCTCTACAGGTGCCCTATGAACCCAAACTTGGTATGATTCTACCATCCTCCATTCCCTTTACCCAATGAAACAAGGATTGAGTCCATTGAGCGAGTAATGAAACAATTATGAGTCTTTAAAGTCATGCCCTTGCGAAGCCTATACCACGCATCCAGTCAAGCCAGGATTCCAGGTCACACGCGTCATTACAACAAACACGTGGTGTGCCATGTTTGAAGCTAATTTCAGATAAGTAAAAGCAACATTTGGAGTCAATTCTAATGTCAATCTCCTCTCCTCCATGCCCCCTTTCCAAGGAGCTATGTATTGTGATAATTGAGTGCACACGAACCAAGATAGAGAGTTCTAAAGTCATCCCCTGGCCAAGCTGCGTGTCCGCCACCAATATGAAGCCAGGCTAAGACAAGCGCGCAGGTCCCATGATTAATTGTGTGTCATCACATTCCAGCTCACTTTTGAAGGGTTTGTGACCTTTGTCTTGCAAGAGTTTCAACATGAAATTTTCCCTACCAAATTATCTCTTTACATTGATCCTAAACTTGAGTGGATTGATGGCCCATGGAAGAAGTTCTAAGTATGCAAAGTGGGCTAGTTGGTTGACATGGTATGCTCAACATTAGCTACACACCATAGTTCTTATCTCACTACCATTTGCCATTTCAAGCCATGCACACTCTGTTCACGTGAAAATAAAAGGAAAAGAGCCACAATGCAACAGTCCACACCATATGTACCATGTACCCTCACTTCCCTATATAAGAAACTCCCTTCACAAAACAACACACACACTTCATTTCACTTTTTTCAGTTTCAAACTCTCTTCTCCTCCTCTCATCTCTCACTCTAACAACCATCATAACAGAATCTTCAACAACCTCTAACCGTTTCCGATTGCCATAACCACCATCTTCCTCATCTTCATCATTCAAGCTTCTCAACCTTCATCAACACCATCAATCATCACCTACGACCACCTTCATTCTCATCATCATCAATAAGCTCCCTACGGATTCACCATCATCATCACTGCAAGTTTCGAAAATCATCACCACTACCACTTCATCATCATGCTTTGAAGAAGTGCAGTTGGATTAAGCTTCAAGAACTCTAAATTTACTTCTTAAGGAATCGCATTGGATCAACGGCAACTCATATTAGCATCAGCGAGGATCTCAAGGAGAGTAGCGGTTGCTTCACATTGATTGAATCAAGATCGGAACAGGTACGTTTTCAAGACTCTCTCGTCATAGTAGTCACATGTGATAGGCCATTTAGATCTGAAATGAGACTCAAGTGTATGCAGTGTTGTGTATCACATGGATATGGAACTCTTGTTCTTAATCTGATCCATTATGCTTGGTATGCCGTTTGTTTATGTGATTAAACCTTGTGTTCATGTCCTATAGATGTTTAAGAGTAATTTGATATGCTTAAGTTCAGTTTCGGATAAAGCTTGTTCATGTTAGGGTTTTAAGGTATGATTCGGTTTGTGTATTAGAGGGGGAGTTAGAAGAATCTAAGGCCATATTCGTGATCAGCGTAAGAATTAAAGTGGAAAGGTACCATCTTTTGGCATTTCTGGAAAACCTTGGGTGTCACCACCATTAGTTCCGCCGGAGAAGACGACCGAAATCTTCTCCGGCCACCTGAGGTTGTTTAGCTCTAAAACCCTAGAATTCCACCCAGTTTCATCCTTGTCCGTCCGATCCCTCCATCCAACGATCGATAGGCCATCTGCATTTTGGTTTTAATTTGAAAATACTGACTCCCATATGCGCACTCTCACCATTAGTAATATACACACTCATGCTAATCCATGTGGTCATCATAAAAAGCTAGTCAACCTTGATCCAATGACTCTGGTTGTGCCAACGCATTAATGAATGGGTGTTACCTCACGTGTTCCTGAAAGTCTAAATGCCTGATCCCACGTAAGCTCCCTACTTCAAACCCCCGTGGGCCTTCTCTCTTGAACCACAAGATCATAGTATTTTTCCTTAAGATCAGATCCAAGGGCTTATAACGATACCTCCTGTAAATTTCCATGTACTAGATCTTTGAGGCTCCTTTTTCTGCTGGGCCCAACGCCTTGCTTTCCCCACCCCCCTAAATCAGGCCCAGTTTTCTACAAACACTAATTTTAGTTCATTTCAAAATTACTGATGCACCCTTCTGCTGTCTAGATTTTAGATTTTATTTTTTATTTTGTTTTCTTTTGCTTTTACTTCACATATCCAATTTTAACTCAAATATAAAGTACATAAAAAATTATTTTAGATATTTTAGGATGTGTAAATAATTACCATAATTTTTGTTGTCCTTTTCTAATCGTTTTAGTATTTTTAATAAATCCTTTTCTTTACAATATGTTTGAATTTCTTTGTTTCTAATACTTCCTTGTAAATAATTTTGTTAATAGACTTAGGAATAAATTTTAGTCTCGTTTTTTATAGAATTAGTTGATATATGTGTGTTTGTGAATACCATTTATTTGTTATAGTTCTCAATTCTATTTGTCGTATATTGATTTTCTTTTACCTATTCCATGTATAGTTTTTTCCTATTAATAAAGTGTATAGTTCTTTTATTATTTTGATTCCCTTGTATAGACAACTTAGATTAGAATTTAGAATTAGTTCCCTATTTCATTCTTTTTCTTTTCAACTTTTAAACTACTTAATAAACAGAAGACGCGAATCACACTTTACTAATAGCGAGTAAGAAATGAGTGGGATTTATTCCCTAATCTGTTTCTTAATCGCTTAGTGGAAGAGAAATGAGTGAGATTCATTCCCTAATCTGTTTCTCGATCACTATAAGAAATGAGTGGGATTTATTCCCTAATCTGTTTCTTAATCGCTTAGTGGGAGAGAAATGAGTGGGATTCATTCCCTAATCTGTTTCTCGAACACTATATAATGGAAGAGAGATGAGTGGGATCCATTCCCTAATCTATTTCTCTACCGTTATACACTTTTATGTGATTCAAATCGCAAACAAATTCCCCTTAAAAAAATACCCAAACAAAAACACTTAAAACACTTAACAATGGTTCAAATTAAAACAAAGTAGAGAAAGTGGTGAGTGGCCCGAAATTGGGAACTGTTCATCACTCATCTACCATAAAAGACACAAACCAATCATTTCTTTTTCTTTTGCCTCGTTGGCACCTAAGGGCACTTTTATTTCCGCTCGATCGCATCGTAGGTCGTTCCCTTATGCAAGAGCGCGAATGTTAACTCCGCCCAACTAAAAAACACAAAAAAAAAAAATCGTGAGCCAAGCTACGGTAACTCTGATTCCTGAAAAGGATACGTAGGCAGCGGGGTAGGGCCCGTGCGAGTACAATTCTTTATTTTCCCTACATTTTGCATTCATTCGCATATAGACATAGACATAGTACACACCCTTTAGATAGAAACAAACATAGTTGGATACCATCGAGTACGATGGGCGCGAGGGGTGCTAGTACCTTCCCCTCGCGTAACCGACTCCCGTACCTAGATTCTCTGGTCGCAAGACCTTGTTCCTTCCTTTGCTAGGTTTCCTGATATTCCTTTCCCTTATGGGATAAATATATTAGTGGCGACTCTGTTCATTTTTCGCGAGCGTGCGATAGCTGGCGACTCTGCTGGGGACGTTAGACCTATTGCGGGTCCGTACTTAGCGAGTCGATCCTAGCCTTTGTTTGTTTCTTTTATTGGGTGTTTATGTGTTTGCTTATATGTTTTCATCCTGTATATATGCTTGCATATCATGTTTATTTTCTGCTTGCATATCATGTTTACTTTCCGCATGCATCTGGACTATATTATGGGTCCCCCACGGGGCCACATATTTTATCTGTTTGCAGGTTGGGTGGGATGATTCTATGAGATAAAGGCCCAATCCCCAGGCCAGTGTACACCTAGGCTAGCGTGGATACTCATGTCGAATCGCGTGGCCCTTGACACGTATGAGGAGACATGAGACACCACAACCCGGATTCAGTTCTCTCGACGATGCCTTTGCCCTGCACCCTTAGTGCAGATCGCAAGGTGTCCGACTAGAGGATTCTGGGCGACCATTAGGGACATCCTGTCCATGTCTAGACTTCATACCTGTGAGATTGGGGTGGGACAGAAAACCTTGGCTCCTACATACCATTGTTCCTTCATAGTTGAGGGCAAACCTTTATTTGGTTTTTTCTCATGGTTCTTGATATTCTGGTGTTTCCAAAAAAAAGAGATGTCGGACCTTTGATCTCATGACATCTGACCTATATCAGTTATTCAGAGGATTGTACAGTGGTTACTAAGATTATATGGACCTTGATCCCATGCTTTCGCATCGCATTACATCATTGCTTTATCCACTTCATTTATGGGGATCCTAAAGTCTGTTTCCAAAAAAAAAGGAAAAAAAAGAGAAAAGAGAAAAGAGAAAAGATATTATATACAAAATAAAGCGTCGATTTGAAAAGAACAAAAAGGAGAAAATAAAAGTGTGAGAAAAGACTTTAGGATCTCTCATAAATGAAACATGCATTCATACTATCATGCATTTCATGGTTCTTCCAGAGACTTATGGGACCCTTTTTGCCAGATTTCGACATCAACAATAGATTTGACTTCTCACCGCCACAAGCTCCGAGATCAGCTATGGAACAACTCCGTGGGGAAATGGATGAGATGAGGGAACAAATGGGCCATCTTATGTTGGAAATGCAAGACTTGATCCATAATCAGGATGCACTAAAAGAGGAAAACAGTCAGTTAAAAACTCAGGTGAGTCTGGTCATGGAAACTCTAGAAAAGGTACTAAGAAATGAAGGTGATGTTGTCCCTAATGCTGCAACAGAAATTGTTGATCTCTCCTCTCCAATAAGACGTATTTCCATTCATGGGATGCCTCAAGGAGTTCTTCTTCAACCTCAAGCGCCAGAACCTCCCCGTCAACCGGTTCATGTTCCTATAAGGAATCAGGAAGGCCAAATGTATGGACAAAGACCTGAGATGCCCGAGAAAGTTTTTGATTCGATTCCGATACCATATGATTAGTTGCTCCCTCACTTGCTGGAGCTTCAATTGGTTAAGCTACGCAATTTGCTCGTGACTAAAAACCTCCCCCTTGACTATGATGCCAATGCTCGCTGCAAGTACCATTCAAGATCTCATTGACTCAAAAGTGATTTTGTTCACCCCTGAGGGTATGAAGGTTCAAGGCAATAGGGTTCCGATTGCGGTGGAAGAAAAGGTTGATTCATACTTCTATGTAAGATCTACTTCAGGTCAGAAGCACAATACATCATCTTGGATTCCCGACCCTCCACTTTACCAGTGTTCGATTGTTCCTCAGCCAAATCAAAAAAGGAAGACACGTGAACAGATTGGGTATTCGAACCATCACCGACTACAGAATTTCTCTCAGAAGAGGCAACAGAGACCTAAGAAACCTGAAAGGAAGATTGACCCAATACCCATGTCTTATGGTCAATTGCTACCTCAGTTGCTCAACCACTGTGTGATTGGGTCGAGGGAATGGATACCTCCTCCTATCGAATTTCCACCAGGATATGATAATGATGCGAGATGCGAGTTCCATTCAGGAACTCCTGGCCACTCAGTTGAAAATTGCAGGGCATTAAAGAACCAGGTGCAAGATCTGATTGAGTTAGGGCTCATTACATTCACTCCAAATGGTCTATACATAAATTGAAGAGTTCACGCCCAAATAAAATGTCCATATTCCATAAAAGTCTCCAAAGAACAATAAGCCCAAACGGAGTCAAGGCTCCTCAACAATGGCAATCATCATTTCATTTTTGTAGTCTCATTTGCAATATTCCTTGTTTTGTTGAAAGTTACTTCCATGATTGAACTCGTTGGTATGACAATAATAAAAGCACCACAAATTCTTGAGCAACTTTGTCAGAATCTTTTTCCAAGAGGTAATCAAGAGTGTTCAATAGAAGCATACCTCATTCTCAAGGTTCTGGTGCTCGGTTTTATCCCTGAGGGTTGGTGTTTTCAATTGGTGTTTTGGGCTTCCCCTACAACAGATAGCTTTTCTAAGTTCGATGACCAGGCAAGGTTCCTTCGTGTTTGACGGTGAATACTATTCCAACATCTATGCTTGGGGCTCCCGATTGAGGGATAAGCAAGACGTACTCTTATCTTGAGCATTGCATCATTCGCATTGCTCGAATCCCTAAAGTAAGGCAAAATTTTACAACTCTTAGGCAACTTCGTTGGAATTTTCTTTTGGGAAGTAATGATAAGTGACTATCATGCTGGAGCATAAAGCCATTCAACTGAGGATTGTGTGTGGTTCACTCAAAGAGGTTCATGCATAAATCGAAGTCCCTATGAGGTCTCAAAATTGCAGGAAGTATTCAAGAGCAATAAGTCCAGACGGAGTCAAGTCTCCTCAACAATGACATTCATTTAGTTTCTTTACTGCATTCTCATTTGTAATTTTTCCTTTGTTTGTCTAAGCAATGATAGCATGTAAAAACATGTTGATTTCTGAATGAAAATAAAAATACATTGTTTATGTTTGTCTTGAAGTAATCCATTCGTTATCACTCATAAAATGTTTTTAGCATTACGATACCAACTTTACTAATCGCTTGCTTAGGCAAAAAGGCTGAGGGAGAATGATGAAAAATAAAAATGAAAAAATCTCCAATTGTGTGCTTTTGAATGAAACCCTACTGAGGATGTATAGGCATTATTTCAAATCCCCAAACACCGGAGATATAAGGGAGATAGACCCTCGTCAACCCCTTTGAGCCTTGAAGTAGGAGTTCTTTTCTAATCATAAAAACCCTTATTTTAACCTTGGGGCAGGGTAGTGTTCATTTAACTTGATCAAGTGTTCAAAACTCACCAAAAGGGTGCGCATCTAAGGATACAACAATGGTTATCCTTCAAAAGGTTGAGGAGAGTCAAAACCGCAATGATTATCCTTATTCCATCAAGAGGTCAAGAGATGATGATACCCTAATGGTAATCCTTCATCAAATCAAAGGAGTAAGGCAGTCGCAATCACCTCCAACGAATCAAAGATAATGTGAGGTCACACGACTTGTTAAAAAAAAATATAGCAAAAAATAAATGGCAAAAAAAAAGAAGAAAAAGATAATGACAAAAGAAGCAGAAAAAAGATGATGAAATTGCCAAGCAAGAACAAAGTCGTGTGATAATGAATCAGAAGAGTAAAAGGTGAGCGACCGCCATGCCCAAAGAACCTCATTGATTCCTCAACCATTTCAAATTCCTTGTGAGGGATGAACACTCGTGTCGATTTAACTGATCATAGGACTGGAGAACATCACGAAGGGGGTGGGTGCAAATAATTTTGAGCCTAAAAATCCTTTGTTTCTAAAACCGTGAACCCGACCAAGTTATAACCCTTAAAAGTCCTAATTGAAGCAGGGTTTATTTTGAAAGCACTCCGATAAGATAGCGTTTAGCTGACTCCCAATGAAGCGAGACTCATATCCATGTTGGTATCGTACGTTTGCTTTATCTTCCATATGCAAAAATTGAGGTTGTGTCAACTAGTGATTCGGTCACAAGAGGTCGCAACCTCATTTCATAAAAAAGTTTTACAACTTCAAGACTAACATAGGCTTTGCATTAGAATTATCATTCTTAGAATTAACATTCTTTTGCATACAAAATATGTGCTTAACATCAAGGAAATCTCTATGATGAGAATCAGTGAAGAGCTTGATCATGGCAAAGTACAAGAGACTTGAGAACTCCGAGGAGTAAAAGCTAATCATTTCAAATATTGACCATCAAGGGGCAGCTTCTCTAAAAACTTCATTGGGCATGAATGATTAATTCTTTCTTTGATTACCCTGAGGGGAAAAGTTTGAAGACTCCGTTGAGCGTGGTAAAGTTGTTTCCATGTTTGTTTGACTTCAAAACAAAGAAAGCTTGAGGATTCTAGTAAGAAGTACCTAATCAGGGGCAATTGAATCGAGGTTTGACCTCTCAAATTCAGCATATCTGGGGCAATCATGTCGATAAATCTCTTCAAGCTTTGATCAATCTGGGGCAATCATGTCGATAAATCTCTTCAAGCTTTCATCAACATGGGGCAATCAAGTCGATGAATCTCTTTTGAGTTCAACCAATCTGGGGCAGTTACGTCGAGATTAGACAAACCTCTTCAAGGATCTGTTGAACATGATGGACTATCTTGAACACTTGAACATACTAGGGCAAGTCATTTTGGGTATTTGTGGTGCAAGGATCCTTTGAGGAGAATTCCTTTCATGAAGCCTGGGGGACCATCTTCTGAGTTATATTGACTCTCCCCGACCATAGGAGTTTATTTCTCCTAGAAATTTGGTCTCTCCCCAAGCATAGGAGTTTATTTCTCCTGAGAGTTTATTCCATTCCTCAAGCATAGGAGTTTATTTCTCCTAGGAGCTGTTCTACTTCCCTAATCAAGGCTCCTTACCTGGATTTCTCATCCCCGACATGGTGAATCGAGAGAATCCCCTCAAGCTGAAAATCCTCCAAGCAGTGGCACATGGTGAGAAGTCAGAAGTTATTCTACGTTTTGGAAGGCAACAATAAGAATGTGTGTCTTGCAAGTCAAACTCCAATATCTATTGGCATCTCTACATGGTTCTGGACACTAAGGGGATTCTCCCTGGTGTTTACCCCACTAATGCCTTTATTTGGCACTTTGCATATAGTATTCATTGCATATAACATCGCATCCTCAAAAAGCGTAGCATATCCGTCAAAGCGGATCATTACGCCATACAAAATTCAAACATGCATCAATGCATAAGCCAGTTTATATGTGCCTAAAAGGTACGAAGTAACATATAACCCCCAGAAGAAGTCTCATCTGCTCTCTCTGATGTGGATTGGACACAGTGTCTTTCTTCGTCAGAATCGTTGTCTCCAAGGTTATTTCCCGCGTGCTGCGTGCAGATTAGAGTGTGAATGAGGGTGGGCATTCAACCCATCTCATTTTTCAATCGTTTGAATAATCATACTAGGTGTGTGGCAATTCGAACGATTGCCGCTCTTGAAGAGTTACACCCCGCCTTTTGGCCTGAGGGGTTAACGTAATTCTTATGCTTCGTAAAGCATCGATGTCCCCGTAATCTCCAATGGTTACTTCCATCTTCTTGTCAAGTCTAGTCGTTACTAGTCTTGTTGTAACACCCCAAATCTACCCCGAAATAAAGAGGAATACCAGAGTACAAAATCTCAAGCAAATATGACATAACGATTCGGAGCGTCACATTTAAACAGAAAACATCGCATACATACATCATGCTCAATCACATAGATACATAGCACACATATAGGAGAACAATATCGACATCATTAATCATTGCCATCAAATTAAGTACTTGCATCGCAGCGGAAAATCATAAGTCAACATCAATACAACTCATAATGTCAAGGCCAAACACGGCTCAATACGTCTAACAAGTCTTGGCATAACATAAGAACAAAGTTCAACAAGGATAAGCACAAGAAACAAGACATAAACAAGTAATCCAAAGTTCCCCGAGTGCTACGTATCAGAGCATTGACACACACCGACTCGAGCTATAGGTACACGACTACTCCGCGTCATTACCTGCACGTTACCAACGGAGGGCAACATTCAAACAGAAAGGGGTGAGATATCATTCATTATAAAGAAGCGTATGATAATATTCAAAGCGGAGAAATAATCATACATCGGTCACCACTTCTCAACATATATCATCATTACTATTCACATCATTCAACATATTACCAACAACAATAATATCAATCTCAATTAAGGCATACATAGGCATTCATCACATATGCTCAACGAAACAACCATCAAATCGACACAAGTTAATATTCATGTTATGCACACACAAATATTCAAATACGACTCATCACACGACTTTACTCATGCAACTCGAACAATGCAAATGCATGTGGTACCATTGGAGTAAAACTCCCGTCTCAAACAATTGCCATTGGGCCGTCTCAAACATTCGCCACAAGGGCCGTCTCAAACATTTGCCACTAGGGCCGTCTCAAACAATGCAATGAATGTGACTCAATGATGCACATTCACAATCACACTTAACAACATAATCAACTCGAACAACACAATCCACGTAAACGGTATGATCAACTTAAGCGACATAATCAATTCCGGATATCTAATGCCAACAAAATCCAATGCAAGAACATCCTAAGAGTATTCAAAGTTACACTAAGCATATTCAATGGAATAACATCAATTAGGGCTTCACGTAGGTTCAAACGGCACTTAAAAAGGAGTTACGGTTCAAAAGATACATCATTTCAAAGTTTAGGAAAAATTCTGCAAAACAGGGTTCGCGGCGCCAACAGGAGGTCGCGGCGCGAACTGAGCGAATCCAGAATCCCCAACTTTCTGCCAAGCAGTTCGCGGCGCGCACAGGGGATCGCGGCGCGAACTGAACAGATCAAATTTTCCCCAAGTTTCTGCCAAGAGGTTCGCGGCGTGCACAGGGGTTCGCGGCGCGAACTGGCAATTTCAGAAACCCCCAAAACACAGAAACAACATACGAAAACCCATCCCAAAACCCCCACTCAACCCAATCAAGTTGGAAACATCAAACATCACGAACAACCACAGAATGCATGATATAAACACGAATACAATACATATTATGGGTCTTATAACATCATAACATCTTCAATCATGCTTAGATTCATAATCTCATAGAAGTTAAGCATAAACCCTAACAATCTCTATTCAACTTCTACACAATCATGGATAACAACATACAATCAAAACCCCACCCAAAACATCATCATACATCCCTTTAGCATGAAAGAATCCCACCCTTACCTTAGGTTTGGATTGAAGACAACTCTAGCTTCAATCTTGAGATTCCCCTCTTTCTTTTCACTCTACTCTTTTCTTCTTTCACCAAAACCCCAAAATGAACTTCTCCTTTCTATCTCCTCTAAACCTATGTTTTAGTTAAACCCTTACTATCTTAGATTACTAATGGGCTCTAACTAACACCCCTCACTTACTAATACCGACTTAGGCCCAATTATCAACATCACTTACTATCTTATATTATTACTAATAATCCCCAAATAAAACTACATAAAATCAATTAAACATATAATTAACACATAATGCACAATTAATTCACATAAATAAATAATTAAAGAAAAACGGTCGTTACAACTCTCCCCCACTTAGAATATTTTCGTCCTCGAAAATTACCTCAATCGAACAACTCAGGATACGACTCGCGCATCTTGCTTTCCAATTCCCACGTCATACTTTCACCGGTAGCACCCGACCAAACGACCTTCACCAAAATAATCTCTTTGCCTCTAAGCGTCTTCGTCTCACGATCCTCAATCCTTATCGGCATAGTCTCCACCGTGAGATTATCCCGCACTTGCACATCGTCCATATGAATTACATGCGAAGGATCCGAAACATACTTTCGAAGTTGCGACACATGAAACACGTCATGCAAATTCGAAAGATTAGGCGGTAAAGCCACTCTATACGCCACATTACCAACTCTCTCGGAAATCTGATATGGTCCGATAAAACGAGGAGTTAGCTTCTTCGACTTCAAGGCTCTTCCCACACCAGTCGTTGGCGTAACTCTTAGAAATACATGATCACCAGCTTGGAATTCCAAATCCTTCCTCCTCTTATCATGGTAACTCTTCTGCCTACTTTGTGAAGTCTTCATCTTCTCACGGATCAACTTAACCTTCTCGGTAGTTTCTCGAACAATCTCGGGTCCAAGTACTACACTCTCATCCGATTCATGCCAACACAACGGAGTCCTACATCTCCGACCATACAACGCTTCAAAAGGTGCCATCCCAATACTCGAATGGTAACTGTTGTTGTATGTGAACTCTATCAATGGAAGATAAGTATCCCACGTACCTCCTTGCTCAAGAACACAAGATCTCAACAAATCCTCCAAATATTGAATCGTTCTCTCCGTTTGACCATCGGTCTGAGGATGATACGCCGAACTCAACCTCAACTTAGAACCCAACGCCTCTTGCAAACTCTTCCAAAAATCTGAAGTGAACCTCGGATCTCTATCCGAAACAATACACAAAGGAACACCATGCAACTTCACAATCACACGGACATAAATTTCCGCCAACTTTGAAACCGGATAAGTGATGTTAATAGGTATGAAATGAGCCGACTTCGTAAGCCTATCAACAATCACCCAAATCGAATCATGTCCTCTCATGGTATTCGGCAAACTTGTCACAAAATCCATGGAAATACTATCCCATTTCCATTCCGGGACTTCCAACGGTTGCATTAAACCAGCAGGCTTCTGATGTTCAACCTTCGACTTCTGACAAGTCAAACATGCGTACACAAACTGAGCTATGTCACGCTTCATTCCAGGCCACCAAAACAAACTCTTCAAATCTTGGTACATCTTTGTAGCTCCGGGATGAATACTCCGATTACTCCTATGACCTTCCTCAAGAATAGATCTTTTCAAATCCACATCATCAGGTATACAAATCCGATCATGAAACCTCAACACACCATGCACATCTAACTTGAAGTCACCATTCTCAGCTTGATCGACTCCAATCATCGAATCAACCAATTTCATATCCAACTTTTGGGCTTCCTTGATACTATCCAGAAAATCATTGTTAATCTTCAACATACCCAATCGAACACTCGTAGGGGTCACTTCGCATACCAAACTCATATCTCTAAATTGCTCAATTAATTCCAACTCCTTAACCATCATTGCCGACATATGCAAAGTCTTGCGACTCAAAGCATCGGCAACAACATTAGCTTTTCCTGGATGATAATTCAAACTGAAATCGTAGTCTTTCAACATTTCTAACCACCTTCGTTGTCTCATATTCAATTCCTTCTGATCAAACAAATACTTCAAACTCTTATGGTCGCTAAAGACTTCAAATCTAGAACCATATAGATAATGCCTCCAAATCTTCAACACGAACACTACAGCAGCAAGTTCCAAATCATGCGTAGGATAGTTCTTCTCATGAACTCTCAACTGTCTCGATGCATAAGCAACAACTTTACCATTTTGCATGAGTACACCTCCTAAACCCATCTTAGAAGCATCACAATAAACCACAAACGATTCTTCCGGATTAGGCAATATCAAAATCGGTGCCGACGTCAACCTTTTCTTTAACTCGGTAAAACTATCTTCACAAGAAACATCCCACACGAAAGCCTTACCCTTACAGGTCAACTTAGTCAATGGAAGGGCTAACTTAGAGAAACCTTCAGTGAACCTTCTATAATAACCGGCTAGTCCCAAAAAGCTTCGAATCTCGGTAGCCGACTTAGGAGTATCCCATCTCAACACGACATCAACTTTAGACGGATCCACGGCAATGCCATCACCAGAAATGACATGCCCCAGAAAACTAACTTCCTTCAGCCAGAACTCACACTTGGATAACTTAGCATACAACTTCTTCTCTTTCAAGACTTGCAATACCAACTTCAAATGCTCAACATGATCTGATTCTGATTTAGAGTAAATCAAAATATCATCAATGAACACCACCACAAAACGATCCAGATACTCATGAAAAATACGGTTCATGTACTCCATAAATACTCCAGGTGCATTAGTAACACCAAAGGGCATCACAGAATACTCATAATGTCCATAACGGGTTCTGAAAGCCGTCTTTTGCATATCCTCATCTTTCACTTTAATCTGATGGTAACCCGACCTCAAATCGATCTTGCTAAACACACGAGCACCAACCAATTGATCCATCAAGTCATCAATTCTCGGAAGTGGATACTTGTTCTTGATTGTCACCTTATTCAACTGACGATAATCAATACAAAGTCTCATACTTCCATCTTTCTTCTTAACCAATAACACTGGAGCTCCCCACGGCGACACACTAGGTCTCACAAACCTCTTCTCAAGCAATTCTTCCAATTGCTTCTTCAATTCAGACAGTTCAGATGCAGACATCCTGTACGGTGCCATAGACACCGGTCTAGTGCCAGGTACCAATTCAATAGAGAACTCAACTTCTCTCTCAGGCGGTACATCAGGAATTTCATCAGGGAAAACTTCAGGAAAATCGCACACCACCTTCAATTCCTCTATGATCGCTTGGTTCTCCACAGACATTGATGCAACCAAAGCAAACACTTGAACATCTTCTTTCATCAACAAACGAAACTGTCTGGTCGATAACAACTCTATGCTTTCCTCTTCAGGAGAAGAAAACCTCACAGACTTATCATAGCAATTGATGTGAACACGGTAATGCTCTAACCAGTTCATCCCCAAGATCACATCCAAACCTCTCAACGGCAAGCACACAAAATCAACAAGGAAGTCTCTGTCAAAAATCTACACTGGGCACTTCAAACACACAAGAGAAGTGGTCACCGAACCCTTAGCCGGAGTATCGACAACCATCTCTCCGTTCATGGCAGACAACACAAGACCCAATCGATTAACACAATCAGCAGATATAAAGCAATGCGTAGCACCAGTATCAATAACAGTAATTAAAGGAATGCTATTAATGAAACAAGTACCTCTGATGAGCGAATCCTCACTAGTGGTCTGAGTTCCCGACAAGGCAAACACCTTTCCACTAGATTGCTCCTTCTTGGGCTTCTGACACTTGCTTCCAATATGGCCTTCTTCACCACAGTTGAAACACACCATATCCTTATGCGTACAATCGGACGATGCATGACCAAACTTCCCACAACGGTAGCATCTTCTAGCATCAACATTACACGACGTGCTCTTGTGACCAACCTTGCCACACTTGAAGCACACAATACTAGCAGGAGCATCTCCCCACTAGTTCTCTTACCCTCAACCGCTTTCTGCTTGCCCTTTCCACTCGAAGCTTCATAAGGCTTACCACGACCTTGATAACCCTTTCCTCTCTTCTCACTTATCACACGATAATGAGCATTGTTGTCCTCTTCATAGATCCGACAACAATCAACCAAATCAGCAAAGATGCGAATCTTCTGGTAACTAATCGCCTTCTTAATCTCTGGACGCAACCCATTCTCAAACTTAATGCACTTGGAAAACTCACCATTCGGTCCATCATAGTATTGGTAAAACTTAGCCAATTCACCAAACTTAGCAGCATACTCCACAACAGATTTGTTCCCTTGACTTAGCTCAAGAAATTCAATTTCCTTCTTGCCACGGACATCTTCAGGAAAGTACTTCCTTAAGAACTCCATGCGAAACACAATCCAAGAGATATCCTCACCACTCGCTTCCAATCTCCTACGGGTCTCTAGCCACCAATCATCCGCCTCAACCGCTAGCATATGAGTCCCATACCGAACCTTCTGTTCAGGAGTGCCATCCATGACACGAAAAATCCTCTCAATCTCTTTAAGCCATGTCAAAGCGCCATCAGGATCAAAAGTTCCCTTAAACACAGGAGGGTTCTCTCTTTGGAAGGTAGCCAAACTCCGAGAAGCATCACTCTCTCCACCATGTTGTTGGTTATCCAAAACTTTAGCCATTGCTTCCAAAGCAGCAGCTATTGCAGCATCATTCCTTCCCGCCATCTCAACTCTTCACTACAACACAAAAGCAATCAGCACAAACAACAATAAACGCTTGTTAGACTACACTACGACACGACACATGGCCGGACAAGACCGACCTGCTCTGATACCACTAATGTAACACCCCAAATCTACCCCGAAATAAAGAGGAATACCAGAGTACAAAATCTCAAGCAAATATGACATAACGATTCGGAGCGTCACATTTAAACAGAAAACATCGCATACATACATCATGCTCAATCACATAGATACATAGCACACATATAGGAGAACAATATCGACATCATTAATCATTGCCATCAAATTAAGTACTTGCATCGCAGCGGAAAATCATAAGTCAACATCAATACAACTCATAATGTCAAGGCCAAACACGGCTCAATACGTCTAACAAGTCTTGGCATAACATAAGAACAAAGTTCAACAAGGATAAGCACAAGAAACAAGACATAAACAAGTAATCCAAAGTTCCCCGAGTGCTACGTATCAGAGCATTGACACACACCGACTCGAGCTATAGGTACACGACTACTCCGCGTCATTACCTGCACGTTACCAACGGAGGGCAACATTCAAACAGAAAGGGGTGAGATATCATTCATTATAAAGAAGCGTATGATAATATTCAAAGCGGAGAAATAATCATACATCGGTCACCACTTCTCAACATATATCATCATTACTATTCACATCATTCAACATATTACCAACAACAATAATATCAATCTCAATTAAGGCATACATAGGCATTCATCACATATGCTCAACGAAACAACCATCAAATCGACACAAGTTAATATTCATGTTATGCACACACAAATATTCAAATACGACTCATCACACGACTTTACTCATGCAACTCGAACAATGCAAATGCATGTGGTACCATTGGAGTAAAACTCCCGTCTCAAACAATTGCCATTGGGCCGTCTCAAACATTCGCCACAAGGGCCGTCTCAAACATTTGCCACTAGGGCCGTCTCAAACAATGCAATGAATGTGACTCAATGATGCACATTCACAATCACACTTAACAACATAATCAACTCGAACAACACAATCCACGTAAACGGTATGATCAACTTAAGCGACATAATCAATTCCGGATATCCAATGTCAACAAAATCCAATGCAAGAACATCCTAAGAGTATTCAAAGTTACACTAAGCATATTCAATGGAAAGACATCAATTAGGGCTTCACGTAGGTTCAAACGGCACTTAAAAAGGAGTTACGGTTCAAAAGATACATCATTTCAAAGTTTAGGAAAAATTCTACAAAACAGGGTTCGCGGCGCCAACAGGAGGTCGCGGCGCGAACTGAGCGAATCCAAAATCCCCAACTTTCTGCCAAGCAGTTCGCGGCGCGCACAGGGGATCGCAGCGCGAACTGAACAGATCAAATTTTCCCCAAGTTTCTGCCAAGAGGTTCGCGGCGCGCACAGGGATTCGCGGCGCGCACAAGGGTTCGCGGCGCGAACTGGCAATTTCAGAAACCCCCAAAACACAGAAACAGCATACGAAAACCCATCCCAAAACCCCCAAACTCAACCCAATCAAGTTGGAAACATCAAACATCACGAACAACCACAGAATGCATGATATAAACACGAATACAATACATATTATGGGTCTTATAACATCATAACATCTTCAATCATGCTTAGATTCATAATCTCATAGAAGTTAAGCATAAACCCTAACAATCTCTATTCAACTTCTACACAATCATGGATAACAACATACAATCAAAACCCCACCCAAAACATCATCATACATCCCTTTAGCATGAAAGAATCCCACCCTTACCTTAGGTTTGGATTGAAGACAACTCTAGCTTCAATCTTGAGATTCCCCTCTTTCTCTTCACTCTACTCTTCTCTTCTTTCACCAAAACCCCAAAATGAACTTCTCCTTTCTATCTCCTCTAAACCTATGTTTTAGTTAAACCCTTACTATCTTAGATTACTAATGGGCTCTAACTAACACCCCTCACTTACTAATACCGACTTAGGCCCAATTATCAACATCACTTACTATCTTATATTATTACTAATAATCCCCAAATAAAACTACATAAAATCAATTAAACATATAATTAACACATAATGCACAATTAATTCACATAAATAAATAATTAAAGAAAAACGGTCGTTACACTTGTCGTGGTTATTTCCCGTATGCTGCGTGCAGGATAGAGTGTGAATGAGGGTGGGCATTCAACCCATCTCATTTTTCAATCGTTTGAATAACCATACTTGGTGTGCCGCAATTCGAATAATTGCCGCTCTTGAAGAGTTACACCCCGCCTTTGGCCTAAGGGATTAATGTAATTCTTAGGCTTCGCAAGCATCAATATCTTCGTGATTCTTCAGTTTACCGATGTCTTTGCATCGAGTCTAGTCGTCACTAGTCTCTGTGGTTATTTCCCCTTATGTGGACGACCTTTTCGGATCCAATCCCCCGCGTTGTGGGTCCTTTGCCTTCCGACCTTTGGACCATTTCAAAGCCCAGTTCATATCCTGGCAAACCCTTTCAAAGCCCAGTTCTTGTCTTGGAAAACCTTTTCAAAACCAATTCCCAATCCCCAGCCTCAATGTTGTTGATAATCTTCTCCTACTCCAGCCTCATTGTTGATGTTTATCCTTTTTAATTCTTGTGGGTCGTAGGTCCGTTGATCTTACCCTGGCATCGGGTCATGGATCGTAGGTCCGTTGATCTTATCCTCATCTTTTTCATTTCTTGTGGGTCGTACGTCCGTTGATCTTACCCTGGTTTCGAGTCATGGATCGTAGGTCCGTTGACCTTATCCTCATCTTTTTCAATTCTTGTGGGTCGTAGGTCCGATGATCTTACCCTGGTTTCGAGTCATGGATCGTAGATCCGTTGACCTTATCCTCATCTTTTTCAATTCTTGTGGGTCGTAGGTCCGTTGATCTTACCCTGGTTTCGAGTCATGGATCGTAGGTCCGTTGACCTTATCCTCACCTTTTTTAATTCTTGTGGGTCGTAGGTCCGTTGATCTTACCCTGGTTTCGAGTCATGGATCGTAGGTCTGTCGACCTTATCCTCGTCTTTTTCAATTCTTGTGAGTCGTGAGTCCGTTATACTCACCCTGGATTTGAGTCGTGAGTCCGTTATACTCACCCTGGATTTGAGTCGTGGATCTATTTATTCCACCCCGGTTTCGAGTCATTTACCCTTGCTTTCAAGTTTTGAGTCAGTAGATCCTATCATTCCATCAGACCCATACTTTCCAATCATAGTTTCATACAATAATCATTTCCATTGAGAACCTTGTATTGGCACCTTGGCTACGTTACAAGCTATCCCCATTCAACCATTACTCACCATAAACTTTTCCATCAGAAAAAAGAAAAACAAAATTCTCTTTCCCCAGCAGATATCAAAAAAATAAAGATAACAGTTACACCACCATTTCAGGACAAATTTCAGGTTTTTGGATATTTAATCCTCTTCTACCTCGAATGTTCGAAAGGCTAGTGCCAATCTCACCTTCAGGTTTAAGACGATTAAATAGGGGCAGCTGTCATACCCCAAATTTGTCTTACCCTATTTATCTGGCTTATAATTCATGTACATACATCATTTAGGTCATGGCCCAATTCATGCATTCATATCATGGTTACTGTTCCAAAAAAGAGCTCCTGGCACAAAGAACTTCTGATTAAATATAAAGATCCGACGTCTGGTCTTGTGGCATTATTCCTTTGAGGGCACTCTTGAGTCAGTGTTTCCTCACCTCCAAGTCAGAGCATTGGTTAGAAAATACAAGCTTGCTGTTCATCTGATAATCCTGAACTAGGGTTTCTTGACCAAAGTCAACGCAGTTGACTTTTTGGTCAACACACTGATCAATAATTGATTTTATGAAAGGAGATGGTATGATGACCGCGTGGAGGCGTTCAGTTGATTTCCGTTGGTTAGAAGCTGATTAATTGGGAATTTCATTAAGATCGGAGAAAAATAAGAACAGTTGACTTTTGGGTCAAAATCAGGTCAATCACTCAAATATTGACTTTTGGTGGAAAATCGGCCAAGAAAAGTCAAAGAATGGATAAAATCTGGAGTTTGACAAAAATTGCCAAAAATAGGAAAATATCAAAAAAGGAAAGTTTTATACTTAGAAGAATTTTTGGTTGTTAAAAAGTCTAATGAACAGCTCACTTCATCACCAATTTACACGTGGCAAATGGCATTTTTTGGAGAAATTTCCAACATCAAAGTTGTTCCTCTCATGGAGGAGAACAACTTTGTAGTTGGACACTTTTTCATTTGAAGCTTGGTTAAAGAGTTACCAAGGTGTGAAGTTGAGGGTTTTCATTTGAATCAAGTCATAAAGCTGGGCAAATATCTGGACACGCGTAAGCATTATGTCAAACACATGGCGTGCCATATTGGAATCAATTTATTGAGATCTACAGGTGTCCTATGAACCCAAACTTGGTATGATTCTACTATCCTCCATTCCCTTTACCCAATGAAACAAGGATTGAGTCCATTGAGCGAGTAATGAAACAATTATGAGTCTTTAAAGTCATGCCGTTGCGAAGCCTATACCACGCATCCAGTCAAGCCAGGATTCCAGGTCACGCGCGTCATTACAACAAACACGTGGCGTGCCATGTTTGAAGCTAATTTCAGAGAAGTAAAAGCAACATTTGGAGTCAATTCTAGTGTCAATCTCCTCTCCTCCATGCCCTCTTTCCAATGAGCTATGTATTGTGATAATTGAGTGCACACGAACCAAGATAGAGAGAACTAAAGTCATGCCCTGGCCAAGCTGCGTGTCCGCCACCAATATGAAGCCAGGCTAAGACAAGCGCGCAGGTCCCATGATTAATTGTGTGTCATCACATTCCAACTCACTTTTGAAGGGTTTGTGACCTTTGTCTTGCAAGAGTTTCAACATGAAATTTGCCCTACCAAATTATCTCTTTACATTGATCCTAAACTTGAGTGGATTGATGGCCCATGGAAGAAGTTCTAAGTATGCAAAGTGGGCTAGTTGGTTGACATGGTATGCTTAACATTAGCTACACACCATAGTTCTTATCTCACTACCATTTGCCATTTCAAGCCATGCACACTCTGTTCACGTGAAAATAAAAGGAAAAGAGCCACAATGCAACACTCCACACCATATGTACCATGTACCCTCACTTCCCCATATAAGAAACTCCCTTCACAAAACAACACACACACTTCATTTGACTTTTTTCAGTTTCAAACTCTTTTCTCCTCCTCTCATCTCTCACTCTAACAACCATCATAACAGAATCTTCAACAACCTCTAACCATTTCCGATTGCCATAACCACCATTTTCCTCATCTTCATTATCTTCATCATTCAAGCTTCTGAACCTTCATCAACACCATCAATCATCACCTACGACCACCTTCATTGTCATCATCATCAATAAGCTCCCTACGGATTCACCATCATCATCACTGCAAGTTTCGAAAATCATCACCACTACCACTTCATCATCATGCTTTGAAGAAGTGCAGTTGGATTAAGCTTCAAGAACTCTAAATTTACTTCTCAAGGAATCGCATTGGATCCACGGCAACTCATATTAGCATCAGCGAGGATCTCAAGGAGAGTAGTGGTTGCTTCACATTGATTGAATCAAGATCGGAGCAGGTACGTTTTCAAGACTCTCTCATCATAGTAGTCACATGTGATAGGCCATTTAGATCTGAAATGAGACTCAAGTGTATGCAGTGTCGTGTATCACATGGAGATGGAACTCTTGTTCTTAATCTGATCCATTATGCTTGGTATGACGTTTGTTTATGTGATTAAACCTTGTGTTCATGTCCTATAGATGTTTAAGAGTAATTTGATATGCTTAAGTTCAGTTTCGGATAAAGCTTGTTCATGTTAGGGTTTTAAGGTATGATTTGGTTTGTGTATTAGAGGGGGAGTTAGAAGAATCTAAGGCCATATTCGTGATCAGCGTAAGAATTCAAGTGGAAAGGTACCATCTTTTGGCATTTCTGGAAAACCTTGGGTGTTACCACCATTAGTTCCGCCGGAGAAGACGACCGAAATCTTCTCCGGCCACCTGAGGTTGTTTAGCTCTTAAACCCTAGAATTCCACCCAGTTTCATCCTTGTCCATCCGATCCCTCCATCCAACGGCTGATAGGCCATCTGCATTTTGGTTTTAATTTGAAAATACTGACTCCCATATGCGCACCCTCACCATTAGTAATATACACACTCATGCTAATCCATGTGATCATCATAAAAAGCTAGTCAACCATGATCCAATGACTCTGGTTGTGCCAACGCATTAATGAATGGGTGTTACCTCACGTGTTCCTGAAAGTCTAAATGCCTGATCCCACGTAAGCTCCCTACTTCAAACCCCCTGTGGGCCTTCTCTCTTGAACCACAAGATCATAGTATTTTTCCTTAAGATCAGATCCAAGGGCTTATAACGATACCTCCAGTTTTCTACAAACACTAATTTTAGTTCATTTCAAAATTACTGATGCACCCCTCTGCTGTCTAGATTTTAGATTTTATTTTTTATTTTGTTTTCTTTTGCTTTTACTTCACAAATCCAATTTTAACTCAAATATAAAGTACATAAAAAATTATTTTAGATATTTTAGGATGTGTAAATAATTACCATAATTTTTGTTGTCCTTTTCTAATCGTTTTAGTATTTTTAATAAATCCTTTTCTTTACAATATGTTTGAATTTCTTTGTTTCTAATACTTCCTTGTAAATAATTTTGTTAATAGACTTAGGAATAAATTTTAGTCTCGTTTTTTATAGAATTAGTTGATATATGCGTGTTTGTGAATACCATTTATTTGTTATAGTTCTCAATTCTATTTGTCGTATATTGATTTTCTTTTACCTATTCCATGTATAGTTTTTTCCTATTAATAAAGTGTATAGTTCTTTTATTATTTTGATTTCCTTGTATAGGAATGGCTTAAGATGATGAAATAAGTAAAAATTAACTCCTAAGAAAACAAAAGGATTTCAGCCACTAATTATCATGATAGTGGGTTTATTTATTACAAAGAAAGTGCAAAATAAAGACGAGATAATGGGGTTCTTGAAAGGGCAGAATAATGGCAATTCTTTATTTACCACTTCTCTTGCAATTTTCGTCCATTATAGTGTGGGTAATGGTGTTTCCTTTATTTTTATTTATTTATGCATTATTGGGCCTTTTATCACATGCTTGGATGATAAGGATAAACTTGGGCCCTTTTTCTTCAGTCTCGCCCATGCATTTTATTGACTTGATCATGAAGTGAACTAAAGCATCATTGACTCTTCTTACATGTGCCCTTGTCATAGGACCTCTTAAGCTTCGCAATGTATCATTTATGTCTTGGAACTAAAATTCTCCAACCAAAATTACCGGAACAACGCACGGACTTAGACTTTCTCTTACCCATCCTTTACTTACCAATTCAGCCACTTGTCTTTGTATTTCTTGAATTTGTTGTGGATTGCTTCGGTAAGCTGGCCTATTAGGCAAGGACGCTCCCAAATTGAGATCAATGTGATGCTCAATTCCTCTTAAAGGTGGTAAATGTAACACCCGGAATTTAATTATTTATTTAATTAAATTGTATAAGGAAATTATTTGTTGGAATTAGTCGAAGTTAGAATTATTGACATTATTATAAGAGGCGTAATTGGAATTATACGTTGTGTTGGGCGGATAAATTAATGATCGAGAAATTAGTCGGTTTAATCGGAGAATAATATTAGAGATAATATTACTATAATGGACTATTATTAATTTAAGTTGATTTAAGCCGTAGAGAATGATATTGAATATGTTGAGTTGGTGGTTCGGACGATTTATTTTATAGTCGGTAGTTAGTCAATTTGGTGGAGAGAAATAATAATAGAATTAATATTATGGATTATGAGAGTGTTTTATTTAAGTGGGCTTAGACGTTGCGTTGGTGATAGTAATCATGGGGGTGTTAATTAGTAAGCCCAAATGAAGATTATAATTATAATAATAATTATAATAAAATAAAAGAAATAAGAAGAGAAGTTAGGTCTCAGTAGATGTGGAGAAAGAAGAAAAGTTGGAGAAAGAGGAGAGGTGCAGAAGAGAGCCATGGCGGAAGAGAAAAGCTAGAAGAAGTCCAATTTTCGCAGCAAGTTTCTGCAGTGAGACACCTTAGTAAAACGGACGTTTCTCCCAATCCAACCGTTGGATCGTCGCGGTTCTTGGACACAACGTTCCAGACTCGTAGAGGTAACTTCTGACCGGAGCGATTTTCTTTTTGATGATTTTAAGTTCGTCTGACAAAGCGATTTCCGAACAGGTTTTTGGTGCGTCTCTGCACGTTGTTAGAAAAGATTTTCGGAGAAAAGTTGGAAGCGGCGGCATAAGCTATGGCAACCGGGAGAGTAGAGCAATCTCATATCCAAGGTAAGGGTGGGGTTCTAGCTCTATAAACGGGATTATGATGAATGATATGTGGGGGTTATGGTTGTATGATTGTCTCTGTTTTGTGTGTTGTGATTGTATTGTTGAATGTTGAAATTGATTGATGTTTGTGAATAAGGTTATAAAAGTCCAATCAATGGTTGTGGGAAATTAACCTAGGGTTTATAATTATTATTATTGAGGAATTAGTTGTAGAAAATTGATAGATGTTGGTGGAGTATAACTATAATATTGCTATGTTTCTGTGATGGTCGAAATTGAATTGTACTGGAATCGAAGGAAGAAAATTGAGTTTTAATTTTGTTGGAAGATGCTGTCAGCGCAGGTAAGCGCCAAGGTTTGGACGCGGCGCGAACTGAAGGTTTATGTGGTGTTCGCGACGCAAAGAGAGGTTCGCGGTGCGTGCTATACGAGTTTTAGAAATATGTTTTGATTTCTGGCTGTTGATGTTTTATGTTGGTTGTTAGGATCAAGCCTTAGTAGGATTAACTTGAGAAGAATTATAATTATTATTAGTGAAGAAATTGGTTTAAATTAATTAGAATATTATACCGTTGGAATTGATTAATTTAATTAGTAGAAACTATAGTGATGATTCTTAGTGATGAGATATGTAGTTAATGGATTAAGTTGTATAAAGATGGAATTGGCGTGAAGAAGAAATAGCAGTAGTAATAACGATGATATATGTAGCAGGCTGAATTAGTAGCATAATTGGATTTAATAATAGAATTAACGAATAGTAGAATTGAAGAATTAGTACCTAGATGTTTAGGGGTTGTTTTGTAATGATTAAGTTGATGCAATTGATGCATGTTTAAGTTGTTGTTTTCGTTTTTGTTGTTCTGGTTGTTGTTGTTGATACGTTGATTAAGTTGCAGGTCTTATGACCAATGTTGTTTAAGTTATTGATGATGCGTTGATTAAGTTGCAGGTCTTATGACCAAGGTTGATTAAGTTGTTTGCGGTTGTTGCATTGTTGTGTTGTGACGTTGTGGTTGTTGTTGCATGCATACATTTGCATTGTTTAAGTTGGCCTTGATGGCACCACGTTGAAAAGTTGAAGGCTTATGCCTTGGCCTTAATGGCACCACGTTGAAGGCTTACGCCTTGTTGAAATGCCTCGATAACCTGGCATATGTTTAAGTTGGGAGTTTTACTCCAAATGGTACCACATGCATTTGCACAGTTGAGTCGCATTTGAAGTTGTTATTGTTGTTTCGTTGTTGTTGTTATTACGTTGTTGTTGTTGATATAAGTTGTCGTTATTGTAAGTTGTTGTTGTTATAAGTGGTTGTTGTTATTAAGTTATGATGATTTAAATTGTGAAATAATTATTATAACTATTGTTATAGTTGTTGTTGCTAATTGTTGTTATACTTGTAACTGAATATTGTTATCATAATTATTGTTGGTAAATAATTATTATAACCGTTGTTACTATTTGTTATTATAACTGTTGTTTGAATAAGTATGAAGTGGTGATATTGTATGATCTAATCTTAATATATTATTTATCATACGCTTGCTTATATTGTTGGATATCTCACCCCTTCTGTAATGATGTTACCTATTATGGGTAATTGAGCAGGTACTCAAGAATAGCTGTGGAAGTGAAGTAACTTTATGAAGTCTTTAGTTACTGTTAGTTCGAGTTGGTCTTGCTCTGATACGTAGCACTCGGGGGATGAACGATTGTCTTTTTATTGTTGTTATAACTATAAGTTGTTAACTTTTAAGTGGAATTTATGAAGTAATATGATGTTGGTGAAGTTGTTTTAGTTTAATAAAAATATTATGCGAAGTGAAGTTGAATAATTGATATTATTATTATTAATAAAAGTTGTTTTATTTTTTTAAAAGAGTAAACAGGTTTTATCGGTTCATCCGAGTTATGTGCTATGTATCTAAGATATATGTGATTAAGTTGTTTGTTGTTTTACGTTGAATGTGACATCCCAATTGTATGTTGAATTTCCGCACTCTGATTTTATTAAATATTCGTCGGGTAGATTTGGGGTGTTACATTAGTGGTATCAGAGCAGGTCGGTCCGTCCGGCCAGAGTCGTCTAATGTTGTTTATTCCTCTGTACGCGACAAGTGTGTGAAACACTGTCAGTACTTGTTGTTTTCTGGTTGTTGTAGGTATTAGTTTGAGCGAACTGGGGGAGAAGAGTTGCTTCTCAGATGTGTTTTAGTTGGAAGTTGCAGAGAAGATTGTTATCTTGGTGTTTCGGAAACTGAAGTTCACCGAAAGAATTAGCTCTCGAGTTATAAAAAGTTTGGGAGCGAGGAGTTATGTTAAGGACTGTTTGGAAAGTGATTAAGTTGAAGAGAATGAGTTTTTGAGTGAAATTTCTGTAAGCAAAACGTAGGAAAATTTCTGAATCATTGTGAAACTTCGAAAATTCATAACTGGAGTTCTGGACGTCCGATTTGAGTCCCGTTTGAAGCGTGGGAAAGCTAACAAGATGAATTTTCTTATAAAAATAGCGGGAGCATATGTAACAAATTTATTGGTGGCAGGATTATGTTGGAAAGAAATGAAATTGTCCGTTTGAGTAGATATCGTGTCAACTGTTGACAAAGGGACAATGATTAAGTGTAGGATTATTGTAGATCTTGTTATGGATTGTTAGTAAGTAATTATAAGATTTGTTGCAGTTGTTAGAAGTACGAAGAGCATAACTTCAAGAATCAGGAGTGTTGATGATGATAGCACAAGGGAATTTTGTTCTGATAGTATCACAAGGCGTGTGGTAGTATGAAGTCGTAAGACGTCGGTGTTAGCGGATTCAGATGGTTTTGCAGATGTTGAACTATGATGCTTTTGGTGGTGTAAGTGCAATTTCTAAAGGAACATTTTGTAGTTGGTAATAATGGTTATACTCCATTACGATTGTCGGATATTTATTGACAAATTAAGGACTTGATCACCCTTAATCTCTTGTTGATAGTAGATGGAATTGTATTGGATGTTATAGACTTATTTTACTATCTCGATGATGCAGAAAGCGTTTAATGTTGAGGAAAAAATTGAGGCACGGGTAAAGCTTGTAAATTATAAGTTGATAGAAACTCTAATGAGGACGGTGAATTAAGATGGATGATCAGAGTTGCGCAGCTGAAGCGTGATGTGCCAAAGTGTTGTGTTTCCTTGTAAATAGTGCTGATTGAAATAGGATTTCTTGTAAGTCATTTGTCAATGATGAGTTGAGTGGTTATCGGTCAAGTTATGCTGTCAGATTAGTATTATAATAATTTAGTCGTTGTTGCAGTAATGTTGTTGTTGGTTACCGTAGGTGGCGAGTGATATCCTGAGATATCACGAAGTTGATTAAATTGGTTACTTTGAGGTTATTATGGGAGTGACCTGACAAAATGATGATGTGGAATGAAGTTGAGGTAGAAGTTGGTGGATAGAATTTTCGAGGACGAAAATATTCTAAGTGGGGGAGAGTTGTAACACCCGGAATTTAATTATTTATTTAATTAAATTGTATAAGGAAATTATTTGTTGGAATTAGTCGAAGTTAGAATTATTGACATTATTATAAGAGGCGTAATTGGAATTATACGTTGTGTTGGGCGGATAAATTAATGATCGAGAAATTAGTCGGTTTAATCGGAGAATAATATTAGAGATAATATTACTATAATGGACTATTATTAATTTAAGTTGATTTAAGCCGTAGAGAATGATATTGAATATGTTGAGTTGGTGGTTCGGACGATTTATTTTATAGTCGGTAGTTAGTCAATTTGGTGGAGAGAAATAATAATAGAATTAATATTATGGATTATGAGAGTGTTTTATTTAAGTGGGCTTAGACGTTGCGTTGGTGATAGTAATCATGGGGGTGTTAATTAGTAAGCCCAAATGAAGATTATAATTATAATAATAATTATAATAAAATAAAAGAAATAAGAAGAGAAGTTAGGTCTCAGTAGATGTGGAGAAAGAAGAAAAGTTGGAGAAAGAGGAGAGGTGCAGAAGAGAGCCATGGCGGAAGAGAAAAGCTAGAAGAAGTCCAATTTTCGCAGCAAGTTTCTGCAGTGAGACACCTTAGTAAAACGGATGTTTCTCCCAATCCAACCGTTGGATCGTCGCGGTTCTTGGACACAACGTTCCAGACTCGTAGAGGTAACTTCTGACCGGAGCGATTTTCTTTTTGATGATTTTAAGTTCGTCTGACAAAGCGATTTCCGAACAGGTTTTTGGTGCGTCTCTGCACGTTGTTAGAAAAGATTTTCGGAGAAAAGTTGGAAGCGGCGGCATAAGCTATGGCAACCGGGAGAGTAGAGCAATCTCATATCCAAGGTAAGGGTGGGGTTCTAGCTCTATAAACGGGATTATGATGAATGATATGTGGGGGTTATGGTTGTATGATTGTCTCTGTTTTGTGTGTTGTGATTGTATTGTTGAATGTTGAAATTGATTGATGTTTGTGAATAAGGTTATAAAAGTCCAATCAATGGTTGTGGGAAATTAACCTAGGGTTTATAATTATTATTATTGAGGAATTAGTTGTAGAAAATTGATAGATGTTGGTGGAGTATAACTATAATATTGCTATGTTTCTGTGATGGTCGAAATTGAATTGTACTGGAATCGAAGGAAGAAAATTGAGTTTTAATTTTGTTGGAAGATGCTGTCAGCGCAGGTAAGCGCCAAGGTTTGGACGCGGCGCGAACTGAAGGTTTATGTGGTGTTCGCGACGCAAAGAGAGGTTCGCGGTGCGTGCTATACGAGTTTTAGAAATATGTTTTGATTTCTGGCTGTTGATGTTTTATGTTGGTTGTTAGGATCAAGCCTTAGTAGGATTAACTTGAGAAGAATTATAATTATTATTAGTGAAGAAATTGGTTTAAATTAATTAGAATATTATACCGTTGGAATTGATTAATTTAATTAGTAGAAACTATAGTGATGATTCTTAGTGATGAGATATGTAGTTAATGGATTAAGTTGTATAAAGATGGAATTGGCGTGAAGAAGAAATAGCAGTAGTAATAACGATGATATATGTAGCAGGCTGAATTAGTAGCATAATTGGATTTAATAATAGAATTAACGAATAGTAGAATTGAAGAATTAGTACCTAGATGTTTAGGGGTTGTTTTGTAATGATTAAGTTGATGCAATTGATGCATGTTTAAGTTGTTGTTTTCGTTTTTGTTGTTCTGGTTGTTGTTGTTGATACGTTGATTAAGTTGCAGGTCTTATGACCAATGTTGTTTAAGTTATTGATGATGCGTTGATTAAGTTGCAGGTCTTATGACCAAGGTTGATTAAGTTGTTTGCGGTTGTTGCATTGTTGTGTTGTGACGTTGTGGTTGTTGTTGCATGCATACATTTGCATTGTTTAAGTTGGCCTTGATGGCACCACGTTGAAAAGTTGAAGGCTTATGCCTTGGCCTTAATGGCACCACGTTGAAGGCTTACGCCTTGTTGAAATGCCTCGATAACCTGGCATATGTTTAAGTTGGGAGTTTTACTCCAAATGGTACCACATGCATTTGCACAGTTGAGTCGCATTTGAAGTTGTTATTGTTGTTTCGTTGTTGTTGTTATTACGTTGTTGTTGTTGATATAAGTTGTCGTTATTGTAAGTTGTTGTTGTTATAAGTGGTTGTTGTTATTAAGTTATGATGATTTAAATTGTGAAATAATTATTATAACTATTGTTATAGTTGTTGTTGCTAATTGTTGTTATACTTGTAACTGAATATTGTTATCATAATTATTGTTGGTAAATAATTATTATAACCGTTGTTACTATTTGTTATTATAACTGTTGTTTGAATAAGTATGAAGTGGTGATATTGTATGATCTAATCTTAATATATTATTTATCATACGCTTGCTTATATTGTTGGATATCTCACCCCTTCTGTAATGATGTTACCTATTATGGGTAATTGAGCAGGTACTCAAGAATAGCTGTGGAAGTGAAGTAACTTTATGAAGTCTTTAGTTACTGTTAGTTCGAGTTGGTCTTGCTCTGATACGTAGCACTCGGGGGATGAACGATTGTCTTTTTATTGTTGTTATAACTATAAGTTGTTAACTTTTAAGTGGAATTTATGAAGTAATATGATGTTGGTGAAGTTGTTTTAGTTTAATAAAAATATTATGCGAAGTGAAGTTGAATAATTGATATTATTATTATTAATAAAAGTTGTTTTATTTTTTTAAAAGAGTAAACAGGTTTTATCGGTTCATCCGAGTTATGTGCTATGTATCTAAGATATATGTGATTAAGTTGTTTGTTGTTTTACGTTGAATGTGACATCCCAATTGTATGTTGAATTTCCGCACTCTGATTTTATTAAATATTCGTCGGGTAGATTTGGGGTGTTACAGTAAACCACTTGGTATCTTTTTTGGAAACATGTCTTCAAATTCCTGCACAACAGTTTCAACACAACTAGGCAAATTTTGTGTGCTACGAGTGTTAGCTAGCAACGCCACCTCTTTGCAAAATAGCAAATATAGGGGCTGTTGTGAAACAATTGCATTTTTAACCTCTCCTTTTTTTGCAATCAAAATCTCTTTCTTTTCATCATTCTTTTTTTTGTCATTTTTTTCTTTTCTTTTTCTTTTTCTTTTCTTTCTTGCTCATTTTTTCTCTCATTTTCCTTTGATCTTCTCTCACCTCACTAGGATTTAATGGTACAAGATTGATCTTTTGACCATGATACATAAAAGAGTACTTATTGGAGTACCCGTCATGATTGGCTTTTCTATCAAATTGCCAAGGCCTACCTAATAAGAAATGACTAGCTTCCATTGGTACTACATCACACAACACTAAATCCTCATATTTTCCAATTTTAAAACAGACCTCAACTTGTTTATTAACAAGCATTTCTACACTTTCATTAAGCCATTGAAGTTTGTAAAGCTTAGTGTGAGGTTTTGTTTCCAAATGTAGTTTAGAAACCAAACGCGTGCTAGTAATATTTGTACAACTCCCTCCATCAATAATTAAAGAACAAACGTTTTCTTGCACAAAGCATCTTGTGTGAAAAAGGTTTTCTCTTTGACATGTATCCTCCTCCTTGATTTGGCTTCCCAACATTCTTCTCACCATGAGTAAATCTCTACTAGGTATTTCTTCTTAAAACTCCTCATCATAATTACCATCTTCCTTTTCAACAACTTCTTCATTTTCTTCCATAAGCATAGTTCTCTTTGTTGGACATTGAGATGTGATATGTCCTTGGCCTTGACACTTGAAACACTTAACACTTTTGTTAGTTGAAACACTTGAAGAAGAAGGTGTAATAGTTTTACCTTTGTTTTCAACCGTGGTTTCCTTAGATGATGAAGCACCCTTCTTCTTTGTTTTGTCCTTCCAACTTTGAGAATTGAAAGTGGTGGAATTTCTCCTTGCTTGGCTTTTTCTTTTGAGTTTTTGTTCCACTTTGATAGCTTGGTGTACCAATTCATCCATTTCAACATAGTGATGAAGTTCCACTATGTCACTAATGTCATGATTTAGACTATGGAGAAACCTAGCCATAGTTGCTTCATCGTCCTCCTCTACATTAGCTCTAATTTTGAGAACTTCCATCTCCTTGAAATATTCTTCCACACTTTTAGAACCTTGAGTGAGTCTTTGCAATTTGTTGTGCAATTCCCTATGATAATAGGAAGGAACAAACCTTCTTCTCATGATTCTTTTCATTTCTTCCCAAGTATCAATTGGTCGTTCTGCATACCTCCTTCTATCTTTGATCAATTGATTCCACCAAACTAAGGCATACTCCTTGAACTCAATAGAGGCAACCTGCCCTTTTTCAAGATTAGAATAATTGTGACAATTAAAAATTTGTTCAATTTTAGTCTCCCATTCTAGATATGCCTCTGGGTCACTCTTCCCAACAAAAGATGGAACTTTAATTTTTATGCCCCTCAAATTATCTCCCCCTTGTCTCCTTCTACGCCTTCTTTCATCCTCATCACCACTACCATCATTAGAATTTTGGAGCCTCCTTTCCAACTCATCAATTCTTTGTTGAAACTATTCACCTTGTTCTCTTAACAACGTTTGAAAATTGTCACGCATGACTGCGATTTGAACAGTTAAAGCCGCTGTTCTAGGTGAAGGTGGACTAGACATAATTCTGAAATATTTGTGAAATTAGGAAAAAGTATTTAAAAATGGACCTCACCACTCTACTCACGTGTTTACACTCAATCACTCGTGTTTCACTTAATTTTTTTTTGGCTTTTTTTTTTAATATAAAAACACTCTGCCTTTTACCACTCAATTTACTATTTTAGTTCTTTAGAGAAACCAAAATGAATCAGCACAAAGAAATAAATTTCAGATGATAATCAACATACAAAAAGCTTTACAAAAACAGTAAACAAAAAAGAAGATTCTAAAACAAAGGAAACAAGAAGGATTTTAAGAGTGTGGCAAGAAAAAAAAAGAAATATATATTTTTTTAATCACAATCTTTAACAATCAGATCCCTTTTTTTTCAATATTTTTTATATTTTTTTCGATTTTTTTTATTTGTTTATAATGATAAATGGATAATATTGAAGAATAAGAATATAGACAATTTACCACGTTTTAGCCCTTTTTTTTTGGAATATGCTTTGATTACCACTTGATATGCACTAACTTTGTTAACTTTTGGAATACTAATTCTTTTGTGACTCAAAGGAAGTAATCTGCCTTATAATTGAAAGAATGGCAGAATTTGATACATGCATATAAAATAAACGAGATTGATATGAAATAAATGAGATAAGAAATGGAATTAAGTAGAAATGGGCACCACACTCTTTCTTATCCAAGAGAAAATGATAAGCCTATGGATGAGGATCACCACAAGAAAAGGATTTCTTGATAAGATCAGTTTTAGTCCAATCCAGAACCTAAGAGCAAATACTCTCACTTACACAATGTGTAAACTCGATAAAATTCATTGATTCAAAAAGAAGATACATGCCTCCTTTATATAGGAATGGCTTAAGATGATGAAATAAGTAAAAATTAACTCCTAAGAAAACAAAAGGATTTCAGCCACTAATTATCATGATAGTGGGTTCATTTATTACAAAGAAAGTGCAAAATAAAGACGAGATAATGGGGTTCTTGAAAGGGAAGAATAATGGCAATTCTTTATTTACCACTTCTCTTGCAATTTTCGTCCATTATAGTGTGGTTATTGGTGTTTCCTTTATTTTTATTTATTTATGCATTATTGTGCCTTTTATCACATGCTCGGATGATCAGGATAAACTTGGGCCCTTTTTCTTTAGTCTCGCCCATGCGTTCTATTGACTTGATCATGAAGTGAACTAAAGCATCATTGACTCTTCTTACACGTTCCCTTGTCATAGGACCTCCTAAGCTTCGCATTGTATCATTTATGTCTTGGATTACGTTCTCATCAGGTACTACCTATAGAAATAAGATGCATCTTTTTTTCGATAGTCTAACAGATAAAAACTTCATAGTTAAGCGTACTTGACGTATAGTATTTGGATGGGTGACCTTTTATGATATAATTTGAGTAGATCCTAAGTGTATAAGAATGAGTTCATCATTATTTTCTCTTCTTGTTCTGCACAGATGGTCTTAATTTGTTGTACATTTTCACATATTCTTTATTTTGACTCTCCTAATCATATGTGAAGATATCTTGCTTTGATCTCTTAACACACCATAACCCTTCTAGTTGGATTTATTCTCTTTTGTGTGCTACTCTAAACTGTGTTTTCTGTCTGACACCGTTTTTCTCTCAACTCCCGTGGTGTTTTCTGGTATCACATTCATGTGTATACAGTCTTACACATGCACACCTTCTTCTTCAATTCTCTTCTTCATTTATATATCTGAAAATATATTTGTTGAAGATTGAAACCACTCACTATACAAGTAGTCGTTGAAGGTTGAAACTACTTATAGTTAAGTAGTCGTTGAAGGTTGAAACTGCCATAGTACAAGTAGTAGTTGGAGGTCTTTAGCTAGAACACGTAAAGTGAAGTCTAAGTAAAGTTAGCATAAAGAACTTGATATGAGAAAAGTAGAGTTTGTAGAACAGCTGAAGAGATGGATCCTGACAATGTTACTTTCTTGAATAGACATAAAGTAGTTGTACATTGTTACAAGATCCTCTTAAGATAAGTTCTTACTGAAGACTTCTTGTAGAAGTTTGTTGAAGCATGAGTAGAGTCATTGTTATCTTTTATACCTAACTTTTTGAATTAGATGATTCTTGTAGAATTAGTTAAGACTTGATCAGAATTTAGAGTATGCCTTTAGAATCTGGTTAGAGTGAGACTACAAAGTCCTGAGTTCACAGGTGGTGAGTTTTCCTTTATCAGAGTCTTAATCAGAACTAATTTTGATTAGTGCTTTTAGATTTGTTGACTTGATATAGATAATAATCCTTTGAAGTAGCGACTTCAAGACTGTTGATGAAGCTTGTTCAGAAGTTACAGAGCCATTCCTTATGATAGCATCTGCTTGCTTTAACTGACCATAGTCTTTAGATATTGATGGTCTTTAGATTTCTAAATAAGATTTAGCACAACATATGAGAGACTTGAGTTTGACTTCTCATGAGCATGAAAGCTTGGTTCTGATCATTTTGATTCAGAACAGCTTTGCATCTGTCTTGATGATTCTTATAAGTGTTTATCTTGATTTATATCAAGGTTAATGTCTTTAGATTCTGCAGACTTGAACAAACATTACTAAAAACCTATTGTAATACGGTGAACTGACTTTATTCGAAATGTGCGGATAGCTAGAGTCGCCACCGACTTTTATTTTATCCAATTTGGAAAGGCTAAAAGAACAGGAAAAGACCTTTTAAAAAGATTTTGAGTTTGGGGGGTAAGTTATACAAAGGGAATGTGTAAGGCACCATTTGCATCCATGGTTATCCATGGGCTCTTAATTGCTTAACTCACTTGTTTGTTTGAATTATTTGAAAATATTTTGAATAAGGACTTGAGCTTGTAAATAAGCGTAGCCTTTTTGAATTTGATATTGAAAAGAGTGGGAAAAGAGTTTTGAATTTAGAGCAAGCAATTAGTAGCAACTACCCTAAGTTTGAAAAATCGTTCTTTTAGCTTTTCGGGTGAAAGGGTCTATCCATACCATATGAGGGCAGGAAGTCTTTCAATTGGATGTTGAAAGGGTCATCGAGTAATCGTTCGCCATAAGACTGTCCCTTGCCCTAAAGAGGGCAGGTAGTCTAAGGGAAGGATATAATAGTCATTTAAGGCATCACGCGAGGATACCTTAGCAATTGGGACAATTATTCTGTACGAGGCAACTTCGAGGGAGTTTCAATAACTTTGAAGGCAACAGTCAACATTGCTTTGGGTATCCTCGGAATCGAGGGACTTTGACTATTTAGTATATTTAGAGGCAACAGGCACCAAGAGGAATTACCCTAAAGGTGCGTGGGTGCAACAATCACGTGATTCAATTCGATTATATTTATCTTGTATTATTAGTGATCTAATTAATTTAACGAAGCTTGCACTCCCTAGGATTACTAACCACAGCAATTAATATTACGGAAATTAAAGGCAGAAAATAAATTCATACGCTATTACAATAAACACCTGCGGGGAAGAGGAATAAAAGCAGAAAATAAGCGGGAACAATAATTAGTTTTAAAATCTTTATCTTGAGCCTTGAGCTCCCTCGAACCTCCTTCGATTGACTCTGCACATCTGAGAATCAAACAGAAAATAATAAGTGGTGAGTGTAGGAAGAGTTCATTGACATTTGAAAGTAGACCCTAAATTAATTTATAAGGCAAAATTAACATTTAAATAAAAAGGAGAGATTAGAACTTAGCTTTTGATTTGTAGAACGCGTAGTCGGAAGATCTTGAAGTAACCCTGAGAAGTAGGCGCGAAGAAGAGAAGTGTTAGTGCATTAACTGATATAAACCCTGATTTACCAGGATGAATCAAGATTTGAAACCACTAAATAAAGACAATGCCCGAGAATCGAAAGTTCGATATAATATACCGATTAAATAATTATTGGATTAAACCTCAATTATTTAATCGAATAAAATTATTTATGAAAAGGAATTGAATTTTTAAATAATAAAATAATAATAAAAAAAAACTATTAAAAAAATATACAAAATTGAACTTTCGATAAAAAAAAGAAAGATAGTCAATAATATAAAAATATAAATCTTTAGTAAAAAAAAAAAAAAAAGGTTTTTAAACAAGTAAATATTTAATAAACAAAAATAGAAAACAAATAAATTAAATGGAATATTATGCAATTAAAAAAATTAAAAATCTTAGCTTATGATCCTGTGGGACATGGCTTCGAGGGTCTATGGTGGTCTTGCGAGGCTGCGGGCGTCAGATCTAATACTGAGGTGATCTAATGGTTGGTATTAGTGAGTGCACCAATGATATTCACAAGGGGAGGGCATTGGATCTGAAACAAATAACTCATAAAAAATATGTGTGGATCGAGGGATCGAACCCAGGTCCCTTACTTTGCAAACGCGTTTTTCTGCCAATCCTACTGCACTGATCGACTGATGTGAACGTGACACAAATATATTATAAAAATAAAATATGAAAATTTAAGTGAAGAGAATTTGGCGCCCAGGCCCTTCATCTTCTTCATTCGAACCTCTGCAAAACAACACACTTTTAGCCACAGTTTTTTGCCGTAGCCACATATCCATGCCTTGAAAACCTACAAATCGTTACTCATAAACACAAACAAAAGACCCAGACTGACTATTTGAAAACCCACGAATTAAACGAGCATATTTATTTGACCTGCCATTGCCTCTGCGTGAAATCCCTCTTTTGATAATTATAAACCCTAACAATGGCAGACTGTATTTCCTGTATCTAAGCTTCAAATAAACCATCCAGAAACAACATACACATCAATATTAACGCAAATATGCAATAGAAACCAATTCTTGCTACCTGAATCAGCGTAACCGAAAGTTTGAAAAAGGGCATACCGTAAACGCGTGGATGACGATATATGCATACCTTAGATGCCTGTGATACTTATATTTGCTTCATAGAGTACCAAAAAGGCCTTTTGGATCCGTAGAATGGATTGAATTGCCCTCAAAACTCTTGTGCTAATTCACTTTGTGCCACGGTTTCATAGAGGTTGACTCAAGTTTCTAATGCAGAATTTTTTCTCTCTCATCCTTATGAATTCTTTCTGTACTTATAATACAAGATGCTAGGTCAACTAAACTTGGAAGAATCCAATTAAATCTTGCTCCTTGATGATGAAAAATTTGATAGGAACTTGATTGAGATTGGTTATGAAAACTTCCCAAAAATTGATCAATTTCAATCTTTATACTCCAAATCTACTGTGCACGAATTTTGAAGTGTTTTTTGGCATTTGGATTGGTTTAAGTTAATTGGAAACCAAATCTTTGATTTAAAAAATAATATTTTATATTTTACAATGATTTATTCAATACTTAAATGAATTAAAATTCAATTAAATAAGATAAATATTATAAATATTAAATAATTATTTTGAAAGATTATTTTAAGGCCCATGGACATGTTTGGAGTCAAATATTTGGGCCCATTTGTAAAGAGATCAAGTTTCAAGCCTTTTTGTTTCGCATTTTTCTCTCAAAATCGTCCAACTTGTACGAGCCATAACTCCTTCAGTATTTGTCATACGAAGATGTTCTAGGACTTTTTAGAAAGCTTAAAAAGTCCTCTAAAAGCTACTTTTGGTGTCATCTCAATTGATTCTAACATGTTCAAGTTATGAGCTTTGAGAAAAAATGACTTTTTGCGATCTTTTAGAAGGACCTGTAATGTTTTGGCTCGTATCTCCCAAATGGTGCATTTCTGGCCTTGGCATGTGAGAGACAAAATTGTAGAGAATTCAATTTCCCTCAAAATGAGGTTTGGATGGGAAATTTCAAATGTTCCATGTAGGAGTTATGGCTGGTCAAAGTTCAATTGACTTTTCCCTTAAAACCCTAATTTAGAAACTTATGTTTCTGATGATTTTGGTGCTTTCCTTGATGAATCATGATCAATGGTTGATCAAATGATGGATGATACTTCATAATGAGGATGTTGACCAAAAATCAGAAGTTTTGACTGTGGTTTGACCATAGTTTGACTTTTAGGTTAACCAGTCGACTATTGATCGTTTGGGCCATTGAATAAGCAATCTTTTTGAATCAGAGCTTGAAACTTGGCATGGGGACACTTTGAATCATATGAGAGGCCATGTAGTCCACTTGAGGTTTCAGAAGTTGATTTTACTTTAAAAAGATCAAAAACTCTAATTTGAGGGTTGTTGTTTAGGAGAGTATACAGTCAGTCAAGTCATAAGCTTCTGATACTCAAGTGAGCTTGATTATAAAATGTGGTGGGCAAATTTTAGGGTATGACACCTATTATTCTTTAAATACTTTTATCAACAAAACCTTTTAGGGGTCTGAACAGAATCCAGTCATCATGTGCAGAGGTCTCCTCGCCACTCAGAACAAAGACCTTCCCACTAATTTTTGTGACATTTGGGGATTTCTTGGGCTTTTAACATTGTGCACTGATATGACCTGGTTCTCCAAAGTTTAAACAAGTTACAACTTTACTCTAGCATTCATCAGCATGGTGTCCCCGTCTTCCACACTTGAAACACTTCACGCATGTTCACTTTGCAGCTCGATGACCTAACTTTCCCACCCGCGGTCTTTTGCCGATACTTTTGTTTTTGCTCATCCATTGGAGTCACATACGAATTATCATGATTATGGTTCCAACTATTCTTTTCACTCACACTAAGAAACGATGGATCTCTTGATAACCAATGAACTACTTGATCTTCTAACGTAAGCCACTCTCAATCTTACACACTTATGCTCTTTAGCTTCCACACTATTATAGTGAGGGACAATTAATCCAAGTAATTTATGCATCAAATGTGAGAAAAACATAATAAGGGAGTTGAATTGTGTTGACTTTTTCATCTTTTACTTCTTAAGATGTGTTATCAGATTCTGGTTAAGAATCTGATTCAGAGTTTGATTGATAGTACCGGAAAATATTGAACAAAAGTAAAGAATGAGGTAAGAAAACACACAAGCAATTTATCTCGGTTCCTCCTACAATCACGAGTAGTCCAGTCCCATCGCACTTCCAAGAGATTTCACTATAATTAATTCCAATTACAATTTGCTCAAGCACACAAGAAAGAGACTTCCAATACCCAAACACATAAGTAAGGGACTTCAATGCTCAAGCACACAAGCAAGGTACTTCTAATTGCTCAAGTACAAAAGCAAGACACTTTTACAAATGTTCAAGCACAAAAGCTAGAGTTCACAAATGCTCAAGTATATAAGTAAGAGACTTCACTGCTCAAGCACACTAGCAAGAGACTTCCAACAATCTATCTAACAGATAAATGATAGTGATAGAGTGATAGTTACACTTGATATACAATCACAGGTGTAAACAGATTACAACACAAAAAACTCTAAGACTTAAGAACTTATAAGAATGTGCAATAGTAAAAGTTCTAATTTAGCTTGTGCTCTTTATTTTGACAAAGTAACTTCTCTTTTTCTAGTCAAGGCGCAATCTTGTATTTATCTCCAAAATTTCAGCTCCTTTTATAGAGTTCCATGAAAGAGTCGTTGGATAAAATCTTCAAGCACAAGAGAATCGTTGTAGAGAGGAATCAATAGATCCATTGCAAAGCTTCTTCAAATGGATAATTTCGTTGCAAGCTCATTTGAACTTCCTTTACTACAAAAGGAATTATTAGTTGCAAATGTTTAGGCTTTTGCAACTTTCACGTGACCAGAAAAGGAAAATTAGAGTCTGATAGTGACATGTCACGACTTCCTCAGTTAGTGAGCTTTGATTGGATTCAGGTTTTGTTCCTTCAGAGTCTGAGTCTTGGCTTCTGATCCTTTCAGAATTTTGTGAATATCAAAAGATGGAACATGCTAGAGATTTTATCCTAGTTGGTATGTAGAACGTAGATTGTGAACCTAAAGACACTGAAATGGTAGAACATTCAAGTCTTCGACATAGGTCGGGCACGTCGATATTTGATTGGATAGATGCAACTATGGCATGCACTTCTTTGGCTTTGAAAACTACCGCCGCCTTGTGTGATCTGGCATTATGGTTGCTGATCCTTCATAGTGGTTGGTCCTTCCGATTGCATAGTAGAAGAGAATATGTAGTTCTTTGATGATTGCATGGTCTCATTCAATGCGTTCCTATTTACAAGAATAGGACTTCAGCTTCCATTTTCTGAATTTGAGCTAGCCATCCATAAACATTTAAAGATTTCCCCTTTCCGACTTCATCCGGGGTTGTGGGCGTATGTGAGGGCCTTTCAACTGTATGGGGAGCACAAGTCCTAGAATCCTTCTATTGGCTTATTCTTATAACTTTTTCATCTAAGGTGTACTTCCCTAGACAACTTACGTAACCAGGGGTTTCTTTAGCTTCACCTGGTCATTTCTTGGTTTGACTCCTTTATTCTAGATAAGGGTAATTTTTTGAGACGTTTTCTCTTTGTGAAGCCCCACACTCCTATAAATAATTCTTCTTTCAGTTATATCCCCGCCGATTATCCTCAATATTGTCGGATTTTGTATTATAAGTATTGTTCTAGTATCCACTTAAACTTGATGTTGGTTCCTTTTGTACTTAGTCGGGCTCTCTTTCTCCGAACGAGTTGATAATGAGGGAGAAAGTGCATTATTCGTTTTGGGAACTTGGTTATGGGGAAGGGTTCGGCTTTGGTGAGGTGCCCCTTATCGAAGTGAGGAAAAGGCGTATTTATATTCATGTTATTTTGAGTGCAGTTAATCTTGAGCAGAGGAGGAAAGTATTTAGTAAGAGTGTAGTCTCAATGCTTTTTTTAAACATGAGTGATTGCATTTTGATGATAACATGGATAAAATAAGCAAGTTGAATATGTTCCATTGCCTTGTTGATGCTCAAGGCATCCAAGGTATCATGAATACTTAGACTTCTTCTTCTACCCCCAGTCCTACTCCGGTCGTTTCTCCTACCCTAGCAGTAGAAACTTCAACTCATATGCCCTAGGTGGATCTTGTGGACGATAGCCACTTTGAAAGTGGAGGAACCAACTTTGCCTCTAGTTTGAACTAAAAGGGCTCGAGATAAGGAATAACAATCTCCTAGTGATTTTGATTCTCTAAAATGGACTTATGTCTCTAAGGACGATGCTTCTAGGGAGGAGACTCTCTTAATAAATATGCCAGGAATTTTCTCTTTCTGGATTCCATGCACTCTTGAGGAGGATGATACTATCGTCTCAAAGTCATATTTCTCATAGCATGTTTCATATCGCTTCTATTTATCCTCTCGTATCTGCTGGACGGGGTGATGTTCTGGCCCCGGGTAGTCCTTCCAAGAGAGGGATACTTTGAAGAGGTAGGATGAAGCTATGGAGCAGAAGTGTACCAACCTTCTGAAGTAACTCATCGCGTTGAAAGAGGAAGTTAATACTGCCATTTTTACTAGAGAAGTGAAAGTACATGCTCCCCTTCTGCCTTGGTGGCTTGCATGACCGAGCTGGAGAGTTCTCTCTTAGATGCAGATAAGCAATGCAAGGCCGCTTCTCACTCCACTGAGTATCATAAATATGCATAGGCTTTAAAATCTATTCAGGATGATATGGTCGGTCTTTAGCGAGCACTTCATGAGTTTCTTCATCAAACTATGTGTGACATGCTTGGAATCTACGGGTGGGTTATGGAGTCGGCGAGGAAGTCCTGCCCTGGTGCTAAAATTTATTTCGAGGCTCTGGACCCATTTAAATGCTCCGACTTGATTTTCTTTTTGCATTGTATTATTTCCTTCCTGCAAATTTCTTGGGCTTTCGCACCTCGGCTGTATGAATTTTGAATATTTAATGAAATATTTTACCTTCATATATCAAGTATTACTAGCTTTAGCGCTTCGTGGCGACCTTCGCTTTATTTTTATCGTTATTCACAATTTGTTACAGCTCTGGGTTTACTCTATTTATTTTTAAGGTCTTCGTTTACTTTTAGAATTTAGGTCGGACCCTAGATAATTGTCTGTGATGCCTGAATATTTTTTATGGGCGTTTGAGCCTTTATTGGTTCACTCTATGAAAGAATCAACATATTTGATTATAATGAAATGGCGAACGTGCCTCTAGGATCTTCTTACTTTTTTGTAGCTCGCGGCGCCAATTGATGCTAACTATCACTTTTGTTTGCTATATTTGATTGATGTCTTTAGTGTTTGTTGTAGTAGTGTATTGATTTATATACCATGTTTAGAAATTTGCTTGTGTCTCACGAGAAAACCCTCAGAGTGGAGAATGTGATCATACTTTGAATTGTGATCCGCGCCATAGAAGACAGTTCTGCGACCAATGGTAGGGTCCTCGTCCTTGCCTCGATAGTTAGCTTGGATTGAGGTGGACGTCTCTGGGATCCACCACCTACGCCTTGGTATTTGTTAGATCTGTTGGAACAAAATTCGTTTATATCATATCCCTTTGGTTTTGATGATAACAAAGTATTTGAAAAAAATCGGGTAGACTAATGTATGTTCAAGTGTGTAGATACAAAGATCAAAATACCTATTATGAGTCAGATGTGAAACTGCATTGGACATTGAAAGACAAGATCTTAAGAGACATATTTTAAAGATCAGACTCTGAAGAATACCTTCTGCTTAAGTCATATTTTGATGATCAGAACCTGAAGTCTCCAGACACTGATTAAATCAGCTTCTAAAGATCAAGCTAACATCTGAAGAATCAAAGTTTGAAAGGATCAGAAGCCAAGACTCAGACTCTGAAGGACCAGAACCTAAACCCAGTCAAAGCTTAAAAATCTAGGAAGTTACGACACGCTGCTATCAGACTCTAAGGTCAATTTGTCCTATTCTAGTCATGTGATAACTCAGCAGAAAGTTGTAGAAGCCTAAAAATTTGCAACTAATAATTTCTTTTGTAGGAAAGGATGTTCAAATGAGCTTGCAACAATATTATCCATTTGCGAAAGCTTTACGATGGATTTATTGATTCCTCTCTACAACGACTCTCTTATTCTCAAAGAGTTTCTCCAACGACTCTTTCATGGAACTCTATTAAAGAAGCTGAAGATTTGGAGCTAAATACAACATTTGAGCCTTGACAAGAAAAAGAGAAGTTACTTTCTCAAAACAAAGAGCACAAGATTACTTAGAGCTTCTTACCATTGTACATTCGTAGAAGTTCTTAAGTCTTAGAGTTTTCTATTTTGTAATATGTTTACACCTCTGATAGTATATCTAGTGTAACTATCACTCTATCACTATCATTTATCTGTTAGATATATTGTTAGAAGTCTTTTGAAAGCGTGCTTAAGCAAAGAAGTATCTTTTGCATGTGCTTGAGAATTTGTGAAGTCTCTAGCTTATGTGCTTGAGCATTTGTAAAAGTCTTCTGCTTGGGTGCTTGAGAAATCATTGGTCTCCTGCTTGTGTGCTCGAGAAATTAAGTACCTTACTTGTGTGTTTGGGCATTAGAAGTCTCTTGCTTGTGTGTTTGAGCAACTTGTAATTAGATTCGGTTACAGCGAAAATCTCTTGGAAATGCAAGGGGACTGGACTACTCCTGATTTGTAGGAGAAACCAGGATAAATTGCTTGTGTGATTTGTTGCTTTATTCTTTATTTTTGTTCAATATTATCCTCTACTATCAATCAGAATTTGAATTAGATTTTGAACCAGAATCTCATAACAAATCTTAAGAAGAAAAAGTCAACATAATTCAACCCCCTACTTATGTTTTTCTCACCTTCAGTTGGCATCAGAGCACGTTCTATGCATCAACACTTAATAGTGGTACAAAAAAGATCTTGAGAGAAAAAAATTATGCCTGAATCTGAAGTTATTAACAATGATAAAGCTAATAAACATCTGAGAAGAATAACTATATTTCCAAACCTACATTTAGTGGAAATTCTACTGAATTTGAGTGGTGGAAAAGCAAGATGTATGCTCGCATTATAGGTCTTGATGATGAGTTATGGGATATTCTTGAAGATGGTATTGATTTTGCTATTGATGGAGTAGGTATGATAGTTGATAGAAAGAGCTTCACACCTGATCAGAAAAAGGTATACAGAAAGCATCGCATAGTTGGAGGAATCTTGATAGATGTTCTACCTCACTCTGAGTATCTCAAGATTCTAGAAAAATCTACTGCCAAAACTATCTTCAAATCTATGTGCTTTCTATGAAGGGAATCAACTAGTTAAAAAAGCTAAAGAAAATCTTTTGGTTCAACAATATTGGTTATTCAAAATTAAGGAGTATGAAGAAATTGAAACCATGTTCTCTAGGTTTCAAGTTCTTTTATCTGATCTTCAAGTGTTGAGAAAACGTTTACTACAGTTGATTATGTCAAGATGATTCTTAGGAGTCTTCCTGCCAAGTATAGACCAAAGGTGATTGTTATTCAAAAAGCTAGAGACTTAAAGATCATAAGACTAGAAAGCTTGATTAGCAATCTCCAGAGTCATGAGATAGAGCTAATTTGAGATGGTTGATCATAATGCTAAATCTTCACTGATGAGGAGATCTTAAGAATCTACTCATGAAGAAGGTTCCGAAGAAGAATTATAATGAAATTCTAATCAAAATATTTCAATATTTGGCCAACAAGAGGAACAAAAGGTTCTCAAGAAGAGGAAATGGGTTCAAAGGAACGAGCTCCAGAATCAACATGATATAAACACGAATACAACACATATTACGGGTCTTATAACATCATACCATCATCAAACATCAACTAAGCACATTTCAAATCATCAATTCATGTCTTTGTTCATAAAAACCTAACTTTTCTATGTTTCCATGAGATTGCAAAGATGAAGAGAAAATCACAATCAAACACATTACCCAATCATATAGCCTATAAGAACTTGTATTCAAACCCTTACCTTTTGAATTTCTCCTTCTAACTTCAAGAATCTACAATCCTCTTCTCTTCTCTCTTCTACTCTTTTGCCTCTTTTCTCTTCTCTACTTTTCTTTCTACCTTTCTATCTAATTTAGGTTAACTCATAACATTATCTTCTAACTCTCATTATTTCATTTGGGCTTAACCCACCTAATACTCTTTCTCACTCAACTAGGCCCATTTAGCTAATTCCAAATAAAATTCTACCACTCATTAATTAGGTAAATAACACATTACCACAAAATCAAATAATTATTATTCAAACAATAATTAAATAAACACATAAACAATGCCAATTATCAAATAATCCTAATTAATTAAAATATAATAAAAATAGGATGTTACAACTCTCCCCCACTTAAAAGATTTTCGGCCTCGAAAATTACCTCAAACAAACAACTCCGGATACGATTCCTTCATCTTATCCTCGAGTTCCCAAGTGATATTACCATTGGCGACTCCACCCCATACCACTTTCACCAAAGCAGTCTCTTTACCACGAAGCTTCTTCACCTCTCGATCTTCAATTCGCATAGGTGATGTATCAACCGTCAAATTATCCCTTACTTGAACATCATCTAGTTGAACAACATGCGATGGATCCAGAATGTACCTCCTCAATTGAGACACGTGGAACACATCGTGAAGATTAGAAAGAGACGGTGGCAATGCAATCTGATATGCCACTTCACCTACTCTCTCCGAAATTTGATAAGGACCTATGAAACGCGGCGTCAACTTACGCGACTTCAATGCTCTACCAACACCCGTTATTGGCGTAACTCGAAGAAACACATGATCATCTTTCTCAAACTCAAGAGCTTTCCTCCTCTTATCATATGATAACTCTTCTGACGACTTTGAGAAGCCTTCATCTTCTCTTGAATCATCTTAATCTTATCCGTAGTCTCTTGAATCAACTCGGGTCCAACCACAACACTCTCTCCCGATTCATACCAACACAAAGGAGTTCTACACCTTCTACCATAAAGAGCCTCAAAAGGTGCCATTCCAATACTCGAATGGAAACTGTTGTTATACGTAAACTCAACCAAAGGTAAGAAACTATCCCAATTTCCTCCTTGTTCCAAAACACAAGACCTCAAAAGATCTTTAAGCGACTGAATAGTTCTCTCCGATTGACCATCAGTTTGCGGATGATACGCCGAACTCAAACGCAACTTCGTACCCAAAGCACTTTGCAAACCCTCCCAAAATCTAGAAGTGAACCTTGGATCTCTATCCGAAACGATACTTGACGGAATACCATGTAAACACACAATCTTCTCAATGTATAACTTAGCAAGTCTTTCCATCGAATAGTCCATCCTCATCGGAATAAAATGAGCACATTTCGTCAATCTATCCACAACGACCCAAATTGCCTCGCAATTACTCGATGTCCTTGGCAAACCCGAAACAAAATCCATAGAGATACTATCCCATTTCCACTCGGGAATAGATAACGGTTGCATCAAACTAGACGGCTTTTGATGTTCAATCTTCGACTTTTGACAAGTCAAACACGAATAAACAAACTCCTCCATATCCTTCTTCATACCTTGCCACCAAAACATTTTCCTCAAGTCTTGATACATTTTAGTAGCACCGGGATGAATACTCAAACCACTTCTATGCCCTTCCTCAAGAATTCTCTTCCTCAAATCCATAACATCCGGGTTACAAACTCGATCACGACATCTCAAAATGCCATTCTCGTCAATCCGAAAATCACCACCTTTACCTTGGTTAATCAATGTAATAATGTCAACCAATTTTAAATCCGATTTCTGACCTTCTCTAATCTCATCCAAAATACCACTTGTAAGCTTTAACATACCAAGCTCAACACACGTAGTCGTCGCTTCACAAACCAAACTCAAATCCCTAAATTGCTCCAACAATTCCAATTCTCGAATCATCAACATAGACACATGTAATGATTTCCTACTCAATGCATCGGCTACAACATTAGCTTTTCCAGGATGGTAGTTCAAACTAAAATCATAATCCTTCAAGAATTCCAACCATCTTCGTTGCCTCATATTCAACTCTTTCTGATCAAACAAATACTTTAAACTCTTGTGATCACTGAAAACATCAAACCTTGAACAAAACAAGTAATGCCTCCAAAGTTTCAACACAAACACAACGGCGACTAACTCTAAATCATGTGTCGGATAATTCCTCTCATGGACTTTAAGTTGCCTTGAAGCATAAGCTACCACTTGCCCTTTTTGCATCAAAACACCTCCCAAACCCAACAATGAAGCATCACATACACCACAAACGGTTCAAACGGATCCGGCAAAATCAAAATAGGAGCAGAAGTCAACCTTCTCTTAAGCTCTTGAAAATTCGATTCACATTGCGAAGTCCAAATGAAAGCTTGTCCTTTTCTAGTCAACAACGTCAACGGCAAAGATAACTTAGAAAATCCCTCAATGAACTTCCTATAATAACCAGCCAAACCAAGAAAACTTCTAATATCAGAAACAGACTTAGGAGCTTCCCATTGAGATATAGCTTCAATCTTTGACGGGTCAACAGAAATACCTCCACTAGAGATTACATGGCCAAGAAAACTCACCTCCTTTAACAAAAATTCGCACATAGAAAGGTTCGCAAACAACTTCTTCTCTTTCAACACTGATAATACAATTCTCAAATGCTCAGCATGATCATCTTCACTCTTGGAATAGATCAAAATATCATCAATGAACACAACCACAAACTGATCCAGATAATCATGAAAGATCCTATTCATATACTCCATGAATACACCAGGTGCATTAGTCACACCAAACGGCATAACAGAATACTCATAATGACCATACTGTAGATGTTGTTGATTGGCTGTAATTTTTGGTAAAACTGATTGTGGCTCTATCTTGTCAAAAACAGTGTCATGACATGCTTTCTGTTGTTGTGATGTCCTTCCTAATGCAGGCCTTTTCCTGATGTCAAGGCCGATGTCATGACATTCGCAGCTGTCCGCTATTTTCTATTACTACTTATGATTGTATGATCTGATAAGACCTTATGCGCTATATTTGGTAATAATGGATTCTGATCTGGTTCAAGGACGTCTTGGATGATTACTATTATTAGTTCCTTGTATAATGGAGATTTGTTTTAATTAGGGCAAAAACTATTTTGTGGATCCAAGGCCCATTTGCTGTATTGTCTGAAGGCTATTTAATCCGTGCAGGTGCTGCTGTTGCCGTCAGGGTTTTTGGTTGAAAAATTGTTAGAGTCCTTTTTGTTTTAGTTTTCTCGGTGTAGTTTTCTTGTAAGCCAAACAATCATCATGATGATTGTCTTGGTCTAGGCGTTTTTATTTTGAGTTGTAAAAAGTACTCAAAGCTTTTAAGCAAGAGTACTGTTGTACTTGATCGAAGCTTTTAAGCAAGATCAAGGTGTGTTTTTGAAGAGTGTCTTCTTTTGTTATTCGTCTGTTAGTTTTTCATCACTGCTGTGATTGAGGGGGAGTGAGTAGGATCTCTGGTCTAAGTTGTTTAGATTGAAGTTGCATTGGGTAGATATTAAGTGAAAGGCGTAATATTGAGTTGTATTACCTTGAATTGATATTACTTATAGTGGACTTCCTCCCTGGCTTGGTAGCCCCCAGATGTAGGTGTGTTTGCACCGAACTGGGTTAACAAATTTTCCTGTGTTATTTTCTGTTTACACTTTGTTCATTTGTTTAAAAACATTCAGATAGTGATGTCGTGACATCCTGTAAGACATCGCGTGTCTGAGTCCAGAATTTCAATTGGCATCAGAGCAGGCACCCTGCCTGTTTTTACTGGGTGAGATCTAGGGAAAGTATTTTCTGGTTCGATGGACAAAGAAGGTGGTGGATTTATAATGAGACCACCCATTCTGGATGGCTCTAATTATGATTATTGGAAACCTCTCATGGTGGCTTTTCTGAAATCCGTGAACAGCAAAGCATGGAGAGCTGTGAACAAAGGATGGGAACATCCTGTTATTACTGATAAAGATGGCAACAAAACTCTTAAACCAGAGGAAGATTGGGACAAAGATGAAGAGGCATTGGAGCTTGGCAACTCTAAAGCCCTAAATGCTTTATTCAATGGAATTGACAAAAATATATTCAGACTGGTTCACCAGTGTGAACTAGCCAAAGATGTCTGGGATATCCTAAAGACTACTCATGAGGGCACCTCCAAAGTGAAGATGTCAAGACTTCAACTGCTAACTACAAAATTTGAAAATCTAAGGATGAGGGATGATGAAAGTATTAAGGATTTTCACATGAATTTACTTGATATTGCTAATACCTCAGGAGCTTTGGGAGAAAAAATGTCTGATGAAAAGTTGGTGAGGAAAATCCTTAGATCCCTACCTAAGAGATTTGATATGAAAGTTACAGCTATAGAAGAGGCACAGGACATCAGCAAAATGAAGGTAGAAGAGTTAATTGGATCTCTTCAAACCTTTGAGATGGGAATCAGTGAAAATTCTGAAAAGAAGAACAAGAGCATAGCCTTTGTGTCCAACTCTCAAGAGGAAGTAGAGGAAAGTAGAGAAGAGAATCTATCTGAATCTATAGCTATGCTTGGCAAACAATTCAACAAAATTATAAGAAGAATGGATCAGAAGCCAAGACCTAATGTCAAGAACATCTCATCTGACATCAGTAGATCCTATGACTCTGGCAGAAGAGATAAACCAGAAGAAAAATACAATCACAGTAAAGGGATTCAATGTCATGGATGTGAAGGGTATGGACATATTAGAGCTGAATGCCCTACCTATCTCAAGAAACAAAAGAAAGGATTGTCAGTCTCCTGGTCTGATGAAGATTCTGAGAGTGATGTTGAAGAAGAATCAGCCAAACATGTCACAGCTTTTACTGGAGTTTGCAACTCAGATGAAGACTCTAGTGAAGATGAGCTATCCTTTGAAGAACTGGCAACCTCCTACAGAAAGCTCTGTATCAGAAGTGCTGAAGTATGTCAACAAGGTGAAAAGCAGAAGAAATACATAGCCCAGTTGGAGGCTGATAACAAAGAGCTTAATGAAACTATATCTGAACTGAATGATGAAATTATCCTGTTACAATCCAAACTTGATCAGATGTCAAAATCAGTAAAAATGTTGAACAGTGGCACGGATATGTTGGAGGAGATCTTGCAGATTGGAAAAAGTTCAAGAGATATGTCTGGTATAGGATTTGTTGGTGCAAAGAAATATGTCCAAGATAGTAGCAAAACTAAACCGCAAGCTGAGATGTTGAAGCCGATGTCAAAACATGTGACTCAACATCACGAGAAAGGGGAAATGAAGAGAAAGTTTCAAAGATGGAGATGTCATTACTGTGGAAGATTTGGACACATTAAGCCTTTCTGCTTCAGACTATATGGATATCCAGATCAAGCTCCTTCTTACAAACCTAAGCAGATCATGCCCATCCAGAAGCAACAATGGAAACCTAAAAGTATGGCTTTAATAGCCCATACATCTCTTGGAGTTTCAGCCAAAGAAGACTGGTATTTTGATAGTGGATGTTCCAGACACATGACTGGACTCAAGAATCTGCTTGTTGATATCAAGTGTCATTCTACTAGCTATGCAACCTTTGGTGATGGAGCTAAAGGAGAAATCAAAGGAGTTGGAAAATTAAATTGCTCAGGAGTGCCAAATTTAGAAGGTGTTTTGTTGGTCAAAGGCCTGACTGCCAATCTCATAAGCATCAGTCAACTCTGTGATCGAGGATACCAAGTCAACTTCACTAAAGCTGAGTGTGTGGTTACTAATGAAGAAAAGGAAGTTGTAATGAGGGGTGTCAGATCCAAAGATAACTGCTACTTGTGGGTGTCTCATAAATCCAGCAAGTTTACTATATGTTCTAAAGAAGAAGAAGCAAAGCTGTGGCACCAAAAACTTGGTCACCTTCATCTAAGAGACTGGGCAGGCTGTGCTAATGACAGGAAAAATACTTCAGGAGGATGTTCCTTCTTGGGAAGTAGCTATTCTCAACTTATTTGGATGAAACAAATGTTAACAGAATACAATGTCACACTAGATGTCATGACATTATATTGTGACAACTTAGGTGTCATTAACATTTCAAAGAATCCCATTCAGCACAGCAGGACCAAGCATATTGATATTAGACACCACTACATTAGAGATCTTGCTGAGGACAAAATAATTGGCTTGGAACATGTTGCTACAAACCTTCAACTTGCTGACAGTTTTACAAAAGCCTTAGGTGCAAATAGATTTGAAAATCTAAGAAACAAATTAGGCATTTGTCTTTGTGAAGGATTATGGCAATTAATTGGGGGTGGGGCCAGCACTATTTCTCTCTCCAAATCTTGGATATCATTACACATGAAAGTGTATTTTCCCCCCTTTTTGCAAGTTACCCAAACGGTTTCCATTCCTCCACAACCTCTCCTCCACACTCACGCTATCTCACTGTGTTTCTGCATTCATCACTCCTTACCCAGCCTCTCATTTTCTCTCACCATGTCTCAGAGTCCTTCCTCAAAGAAATCTTCTCCTATCTCTGAAACAGCATCAGGTTCTAGGGCACCAAATGTTGTGAGCGATCAAGATGTTGTGCTGGATGTTGTGCCATTGAACTCTGTCCCTCCTTCCGATTCCGCTCGCAGTCAACCAAGAAAGATGCATGCAAGAAAATCAACCGGAGGATCTGTCCCAGAAACTTTTTCTGTCCAGGGTAGAGAGGGCTCGTCCTATGTTCATAATGCGATTGCAAATATTGTCACCAGAATCTTGAGTGAAGGGCACAAGGTTGAAGGAATTTATGTCCCTCTAGCCCAAATGCCTGCTTCCGATGATGATCAAGGTGAGCAAGATGATGCCAGCAAAGATTCTGATAAAAATGATGAGACATCTGCTGATAAAAATGATGAGACTCCTGTTGTTGCTAAAGATGTTGAGACATCTGTCAATAATGATGAGACCCCTGTTGCCAAAGATGTTGAAACATCTGAAGCTATCAATGTTGAAGCATCTAGTACCAAAGATGATGAGACTCTTGCACCTGAGAAAAATGAGGAGGTTCCTGCTGTTCCTGCTAAAGAAGATGAAAACCCTAATGTGCATGATGTGGTGGACCTAGATGAACTTGATGATCCCATTGATATTGCTGATGATGACCTCATCTCCAGCATCTCCAACAGGGTCAAGGCTCGTAAGGGAAAACAAGTTTGTGAACAACAGTCTCTCAAGCCACAGGTTACTCCCCTGAAGACTGTTACTAAAGAAAAGATAAAGAAAGTCCCTACTGGACCCTCAAAGTCTGGAAGCAAAGTTAGTGTGAAGAAGAGGAAGGAAAGAAGCATTTCTGACTCTGAAGCTGATGTCCCAAGTGATGTCCCTGACATCCCCTCCAAGAAGAAAATTGCTGTTACTAAATCTGCTACAAAGGTCCGTGATGTTCCTTTGGATAACATATATCTGCACTATGCTTCCAATGCAATCCAGTGGAAATTTGTGTATCAAAGAAGGCTGGCCCTTGAAAGAGAGTTAGCAAATGATGCTCTGGAGAATCAAGAGGTAATGCAGCTCATCAAAACTGCAGGTTTGATTAAGACTGTTTCTCAATTCTCTAAATGTTATGAAATGCTTGTGAAAGAGTTTATTGTCAATTTATCTCAAGACTGTGCTGATGGTAGAACAGATGATTTTCATAAAGTTTATGTTAGAAGAAAATGCATAGAATTCTCCCCTGCTGTTATCAATCACTATCTAGGTAGAAATGCTGAAGCTCAACCTGAGCTTGAAGTAACTGATAATGAGGTCTGCAACACCATCACTGGGGGTAAGGTTAAAAAGTGGCCCATCAAAAGCAAACTGTCTGCTAGTCTCTTGACTGTTAAGTATGCTCTGCTGCATAAAATTGGTTCTGCCAACTGGGTGCCCACCAATCACACCTCTACCATTGCTGTTAGTTTAGGTAGATTCATTTATGCTATAGGGACCAAGACTGTGTTTGACTATGGGACCTATATTTTTGACCAGACTATGAGACATGCAGGTACTTCTGCTACTAAGCTTCCTATTGCCTTTCCATCCCTAATATGTGGAATCATCCTAAAGCAATACCCTGGCATCTTGAAAGCTAAAGATTCTGTCTGCAAAAGGGAAAGTGCTTTGACTTTTCACTACAAGCTGCTTCAAAGGACTGATGCCTCAACATCTGCTGGGACATCTCAAACTAGCAAGTCTGTGACCAAAGCCTCTCTTATAGCTGAGCTGAAGGAGACCTGCAAAGAGCTGGAAAATAGGAAGATGAAGCTTGAACAGCTTATACAAAGTCTTGAGCAGTCTGCTGATAGTGATGATGATCATGCTGCTGGTGGTGATGGTGAGAAAATGAATGCTGATATGGATGCTGATAGTGAGGATGAATATAAGTCTGGTAGCTCCAGTGATGAAGAGATGAGTGAGGAGGATGATGATGGTACTGCTGGCTCTGAAGATTAAATCTTCATTTGTTGTTTGGCTCCTTTTGTGGCTAAAAAGGGGGAGTAGTGTGTGTTTGTTGTTTTGATTGTAATGGTTGTAATGGTTATCTTATTGTTCTGGTGATCTTTTGGTTTTTACTTGGACATGGTTTTTTTTTTGGTTCCCTTTATTTGGGTGTTCTCTGGTTCTCCCTGACAATGACAAGTGGTTTCTGTAACAATTGATTAAGTAGTTGGCTTTTGGTGATTAATCAAGTTGAATCAAGTTGCTGCTGTTTTTTTTACAGAATTTATTTTTCTGTTGTTGGCTGCTGTATGCTCTGGTATCTGCTTTGCATCTATTAGTGTTTTAGCCAAAAATTTGCCAAAGGGGGAGTTTGTAGATGTTGTTGATTGGCTGTAATTTTTGGTAAAACTGATTGTGGCTCTATCTTGTCAAAAACAGTGTCATGACATGCTTTCTGTTGTTGTGATGTCCTTCCTAATGCAGGCCTTTTACTGATGTCAAGGCCGATGTCATGACATTCGCAGCTGTCCGCTATTTTCTATTACTACTTATGATTGTATGATCTGATAAGACCTTATGCGCTATATTTGGTAATAATGGATTCTGATCTGGTTCAAGGACGTCTTGGATGATTACTATTATCAGTTCCTTGTATAATGGAGATTTGTTTTAATTAGGGCAAAAACTATTTTGTGGATCCAAGGCCCATTTGCTGTATTGTCTGAAGGCTATTTAATCCGTGCAGGTGCTGCTGTTGCCGTCAGGGTTTTTGGTTGAAAAATTGTTAGAGTCCTTTTTGTTTTAGTTTTCTCGGTGTAGTTTTCTTGTAAGCCAAACAATCATCATGATGATTGTCTTGGTCTAGGCGTTTTTATTTTGAGTTGTAAAAAGTACTCAAAGCTTTTAAGCAAGAGTACTGTTGTACTTGATCGAAGCTTTTAAGCAAGATCAAGGTGTGTTTTTGAAGAGTGTCTTCTTTTGTTATTCGTCTGTTAGTTTTTCATCACTGCTGTGATTGAGGGGGAGTGAGTAGGATCTCTGGTCTAAGTTGTTTAGATTGAAGTTGCATTGGGTAGATATTAAGTGAAAGGCGTAATATTGAGTTGTATTACCTTGAATTGATATTACTTATAGTGGACTTCCTCCCTGGCTTGGTAGCCCCCAGATGTAGGTGTGTTTGCACCGAACTGGGTTAACAATTTTCCTGTGTTATTTTCTGTTTACACTTTGTTCATTTGTTTAAAAACATTCAGATAGTGATGTCGTGACATCCTATAAGACATCGCGTGTCTGAGTCCAGAATTTCACATACCTTGTCCTAAAAGCAGTCTTCTGAATATCCTCCGCCTTCACACGAATCTGATGATACCCAGACCTCAAATCAATCTTGCTAAACACACAAGCTCCAACCAACTGATCCATCAAATCATCAATCCTTGGAAGTGGATACTTGTTATTAATTGTTACTTTGTTCAATTGCCTATAATCAACACAAAGTCTCATAGAACCTTCCTTCTTCTTAACCAACAAAACAGGTGCACCCCATGGCGATACACTAGGACGAATAAACTTCTTCTCCAACAAGTCCTCAAGTTGACTCTTCAACTCTTTCAACTCAGAAGCAGACATCCTATATGGAGCCATCGATACAGGACTAGTTCCAGGAACTAAATCAATCGAAAACTCAACTTCACGTTCCGGCGGTAAATCACTTACATCCTCAGGAAATACCTCCGCAAAATCACAAACTATTGGCAATTCATCAATGGCTCTCCTCTCATGCACATCTAAGGTTGCCAATAACATAAACAACTCAGCCCCATCTTGAACAGATTCACCAACTTGCTTCGCAGACAAAAACAAATCTTCCTTAACACTCATCTCAGGAAAGATAACCGTCTTGTCAAAACAGTTGATATACACACGATTAAATTCTAACCAATTCATACCCAAAATCACATCAAGTTGCTCTAACGGAAGACAAACCAAATCAATCCCAAAATCCCTACCAAAAATACTCAAAGGACAATTCAAGCACACAAAAGAAGTAGACACAGAACCCATAGCAGGTGTATCAATAACCATACTTCTACGCATATCAGATAACACAAGATTCAATCTCTTAGCACAATCCAAAGAAATGAAAGAATGTGTCGCACCGGTATCAATAATAGCAATCAAAGGTGTACCATTAATGAAGCACGTTCCTTGGATTAGCCTATCATCGGTAGAAGCCTCCGCTCCAGACAATGCAAACACTTTCCCTTTTGCTTGTTCCTTCTTGGGCTTATCACATTTGGTGCTAATGTGACCTTGTTCCCCACAATTGTAACAAGTCACACTCGAACCAACTCCACACTTGTTTGCCTTGTGACCAATCTTTCCACACTTGAAGCATGTCACAGAATCCTTACCACAATCAACAGCACGATGACCTTCACTACCACATTTGAAGCACTTAAGAGGAGTAGAAGTTCCTCCCCCACTTGACTTCTTGCCAAAACCAAATTGTTTCTTCTTATAATCATACGGTTTCCCACGAAATTGACCTTTCTTCTCATTCATAGTCTTGTAGTGAGAAGCACTCTCCCTACTATCCTCATCATAGATACGACTCTTGTTAACCAAGTCCGTAAAACGAGTAATTTGTTGGTAACCAATCGCCTTCTTAATATCATGCCTCAAACCATTCACAAACTTCAAACACTTAGATCTCTCTGCATTCATAGTATTGTAGTGAGGACAATACTTGATAAGCTCTTGAAATCTAGCAGCATATACAGCAACAGTACCATTTCCTTGCTTCAACTCAAGGAATTCCACTTCTTTCTTTCCACGGCAATCTTCTGGAAAATAGTTTTCCAAAAACGAATCGCGGAAAAGATCCCAAGTAACTTGAGTACCCTCCTCATCAAATCTCTGAGCCATATTGCCCCACCAATCTTCAGCTTCCTTTTCCAGCATGTGAGTACCAAACTGCACTCTCTGAGCATCGGTGCAATTCATGACCCGAAAAATCTTCTCAATCGCCTTCAACCAAGCTTGAGCTTTATCCGGTTAATGTCACCCTCAAATGTAGGAGGATTGTTCCTCTGGAACTTCCCCAAAGCACGGTACTCATCATCATCACCATTCTGATTTCCAGCATTAGCTTGAGGAATTTGACCAAGAGATCCAGCCAACATCCTCAATGCTTCAGCAATGGCATCATCATTCCTTCCAGCAACCATCGTCCTACGACAACCAACAACCCAAAACAAACAAAACAGTATCAATCGTGTCAGATACACAAATCTAATACAACGGAATTAAAGACATTAACGACTCTGACCAACTGGTCGACCATGCTCTGATACCACTAATGTAACACCCCTTTTCTAACCCCAAATATATCATACAATTAACAGAGTAAGAATGCATAAAGGAAAAGGGCGTCACATGTTATTGCCATCACAATGAAAACCTAAGGCAAAACATCCAACATTCTTAATATGCAAAGATCATATTTGTAACACAATGTAATTCTCATACTTCCATACATATGCATAAACGCTTGCGGAAAAACAATTGAATTGCTATTAAAATTTCAATGAATATATCCCATACTATATTCATCTACCAAATTCGAATTAACATCCAATCCACAATTTTGGCTACATAGCCTTAAACAACATATCCGAGATCTCAAACAAATATATCTGAATATCCAACAAAACATAGTAAATAGCAATATCCAAACATAAGCATAAGACTACAATAAAATCCCCCCAAGTGTTACATGATCAGAGCATATGACTCGCTACCTAATCCAATAACAAACTCAGGAGCTCCTCGGCTAAAATCCTCGGACAAGCTACTACTCGTCGGAACCTGCACGTTACCAACGAAGGATAACATTCAAACAGAAGGGTGAGAATTCAACTTCTTATAGAAAACATAATAATGGGAAATGTAAACATAAACAAGCATACATTTCACTATTCATCACACTTCTCAAGTAGGCAATTCACATATCACATACCAATCATCATTCCAAAACAAATCACATGTATACAAGACATTCACATAACACACAATGTGACTCGAGATGCAACAATGTGACTCCATGCATGTGGTACCCAATGTGAATCCAATGTTTCACCGCTTTCCGATTCAATGTTTAGAATCCAAGCCACGCTTCCAATCCGGACAAGATCAAAGCCAATACGCCTATCTCCAATTAAGGATCACGTCTTCTACGCCTATTTCCAATTAAGGATCAACGTCTCTTACCATGTGAACCCAAGTTTCACCGCTTTCACAATAAAGCCGACCATGCTATGAATGTATGTACAAATACCAACAAATTATGCAATTAAGATTATCTCATCAATCTTAACTCACCGCATAACACCATAATCCAACCCTATGAATTATCCACCAATTGTACACAACATTCACAACACAATTAACAAATTCAACAAGGTATAACAACCATCATATATCCAATCACACATATCATAATTACATCTACACAAAGTGTTCCAACAATGGATATACATCACATACTAACATAATGCACATAAGATAATTACACATCATTCCATGTAATAACGTCACAATTTATCAATCAAGTGCAATTAGATCCTATACTATCATATAGAATATCACGATAGCTTTCTAACGCTTCGAACGGCTCATAAAAAGGAGTCTCGGATCAAAAGTTATGGCCTTTCAAAGTTTAGAAAAAGTGCTGTAAAACAGGGTTCGCGGCGCCAAAAGTAGTTCGCAGCGCGAACTGAGTGAATCAAATGTTCCTTGGTTCTGCCAAGCAGTTCGCGGCGCGCACAAGGGGTCGCGGCGCGAACTGGGCGAATCCAAAAATCCCCAACTTTCTGCCAAGCAGTTCACGGCGCGCACAAGGGGTCGCGGCGCGAACTGAGCAGATCCAGTTTTGCCCAAGTTTCTGCCAAGAGGTTCGCGGCGCGCACAAGGGGTCGCGGCGCGAACTGGCGATTTCAGAAAACCCCAAAACCCAAAAACAGCATACGAAACTCATTCAAAAATCCCCAAACTTAACCCAATCAAGTTGGAAAACATCACACATTACAAACAACCACGGAATACATGATATAAACACGAATACAACACATATTACGGGTCTTATAACATCATACCATCATCAAACATCAACTAAGCACATTTCAAATCATCAATTCATGTCTTTGTTCCTAAAAACCTAACTTTTCTATGTTTCCATGAGATTGCAAAGATGAAGAGAAAATCACAATCAAACACATTACCCAATCATATAGCCTATAAGAACTTGTATTCAAACCCTTACCTTTTGAATTTCTCCTTCTAACTTCAAGAATCTACAATCCTCTTCTCTTCTCTCTTCTAATCTTTTGCCTCTATTCTCTTCTCTACTTTTCTTTCTATCTTTCTATCTAATTTAGGTTAACTCATAACATTATCTTCTAACTCTCATTATTTCATTTGGGCTTAACCCACCTAATACTCTTTCTCACTCAACTAGGCCCATTTAGCTAATTCCAAATAAAATTCTACCACTCATTAATTAGGTAAATAACACATTACCACAAAATCAAATAATTATTATTCAAACAATAATTAAATAAACACATAAACAATGCCAATTATCAAATAATCCTAATTAATTAAAATATAATAAAAATAGGATGTTACACCTTCGTCTTTCCACTTAAGTTAGATATAAACCTCCTTAGGAAATTTATTTTCCCTAGCAAAGACTGAAGTTCTTTTTTGGTCGACGGAGGTTTAACATTCATAATAGCTTGGGTCTTGCTTTGGTTGACTTCTATACCCTTTTTATGCACCACAAAGCCTAGGAAATCCCCTGCCTGCACACAAAAAGCACATTTTAATGGATTCATTTTCAATTCATGTTTCCTCATCCTTTCGAAGGATTTCCTAAGATGTTTTAAATGTGTCGACCTACAAGTCTATTTTATGACAATATCATCGATGTATATTTTCATTAAATTTTCGATGAATTCATGAAACATAGAGTTCATTACCCTTTGGTATGTGGCTCCGGCATTCTTCAGGCTGAATGGCATAACCCCATTCATATGTTCCTAATGCCCCCGGGCAACGAAATGCCGTCTTCGGCATATTTTCTTCTGCAATAAAAATTTGGTTATAACTAGTATAACCATCTAACATGCTTAAATATTCAAAACCAGCATCCGAGTCTATTAACATTTCTGCTACCGGCATGGCATATTCATCTTTTGGATTAGCAGCATTTAGATCTCTAAAATCAATGCATACTCTTAGCTTCCCATTTTTCTTCATAATTGGCACTATATTTGCCAACCATTCAACGTATCTGGAAATTCTTATGAACTTGCTTTTAAGAAGTCGTTCGACTTCTTCTTTTATCTTCGACATTACTGCTGGAGCAAAACATCGAGGTGTTTGTTTTACTGGTTTCTTTCTAGCTTGTATTGGCAATCTTAATTCGACCAATTCCTTGCTCAAACCAGGCATTTCATTATAGTCCCATGCAAAACAATCTTTAAATTCTCTTAATAATAAAGTTACCTCCGATCTGAGTCTTTGGTCAATGTTGGCGCTGATGAATGTTGGTCGTTTATCTCCCTCTTCGCCAAGATCGATTTCTTCTAAAGGATCTTGTTGTTGCATTTTCTCTGGCGCCAAAGGGTCCTTTTTGAACCCCAAAGGTTCGTCGTTATATATACAGTCAGAAAGCTGATTATCGGCGGCTTCTAAACTATCTCCTCTCGACACTTTCGCTTTTATGGTCGAACCACTTTCTGTGGTTTGAATTTTATTTGCTTCGTCGGCTATGTTGGTTTCAGCTTCTAAAGCCGAATTGATTTTGTTTTCAGCAATGTATGCCGAAATCCTTTTTAGAGCTTCTAGCTCAGACATCATTATCTGTGTTACCCCAGCCTGATGGCGTAGGTTCTGACACATATGGAACCTCTAAAGGCTCCACGTCCCAAATAAAGCCATGGGTCTCATGCAACTTCAAAGAGACAAATGCTTCATTCAGATTTGGATATACATCCTCAGCTGGCTGACAAGGGGCTATATTTGCCAACTTCATGTCGAATTGCTTTTGGCCAATATTGTTAACATCAGCCATGAAATAGCTCTGGTCGGCCTCAATATTTTTGACAATACCATCTCCCCTCCAGATGATTAATGGCTGGTGCATAGAGGAAGGTGCAGCCCCGTGTAACCATCCTCTCCCAACCAGCAGGTTGTAAATGGGTTTTCCTTTGATGACCATGAAGATGGTTGGTCGAGTTACTGAACCGACAGTGATGTTCAGTTGAATAACACCCATCGTATTTTTGGTGTTCCCTTCGTAGTCCGAAAGGACCACGTTATAGGATCTGATGTCAGTATCAAACATCCCAATTTTCCTCAGAGTATGATGTGGTATAATGTTTACTGTCGCACCACAATCGACTAGTACTCTGTTCACAGCCACTTCCTATACTTTAGCTTTTATCAGTAAAGGCTTCAAATGACCTCTAATTGCCATGTCTGGGCGTTCGAAAAACGTATCTTGGTTCTCTATGGAGCCATTGTTCATCACAAAGTAACATGCGGGCCTATGTAAGGCCATTTTTGCAGCGGCAGTTTCATCAACATCCCCGGCTTCAGTCTGGGCGTTGAATTCTTGAGGAAAATTGACACTATGTTGACCAATATGTCGAGACTTTCTCCTGAGTCAGAAGCAAAGTCATCTGTTGCTTCGTCTGGATCCTTGGTCACAGGCTTACAAACAAACTCCTTAATTTATTGCTTAACTGCTGAATCGACCTTCACCTTATACTGCTTCTTTTTGTAGATCTGGTCATTTGCAGCCTGTCTGGCAGCAGCAGCAGCTTGCCTCTCAGCCTGTTTTCTCCTTCGGAAATGCCTCCATTGAGTTCGACTCGTGGGATTTTTACCTATGTAATTCTCAGATATGTGTCTTTTCCTCTCAGAACGGATTTCCAAGTGATAGTTCATTGGAGCTTTTCCTTTCCTATCCTTTTTGGCTTCGACAGCTTCAGGTCTTTCTGTCGACATTTGGGGCTTAATCCAAGTGCCTTTTGGCGCAGCAGCCGAAGGCACATAGCTCCTTGGCCTGTCTTGAGATGTTTTCCTAGGGTCTCTCCTATTCCATTGGGCTCTGCCTCACTCCAGCTGTAACTTTTGGAAATTTTTGGCAGCAATTCTGTCAATTAAAGCGCTACACCTAGGACATAATCCTACTTAGGAATCTTTGTTCTTGCATCGAAACAAAAAGTCCAACAGATCTTCATCCATCCTGGGATACACATCAGCAAGTCGAACTTGGGGACTTTCCCCAATGCTTTCTTCCAGCTTATCATCGGGTATTTCAGACAGCTCCACCATGTTGATGTCGACAGGATCAGCAAATAGAGCATCCTCTTGCTTAAGTGGGTCAATGTCGATTTTCATCCTTGTGGTAGCAAATTTTAGTCGACCCTCCTACAGTGATTTCTGGACCAGATCCCTAAAAAGAAAACATTGAGAGGTTGAATGCCCAAGATAATTGTGATATTTGCAAAAACCTCTCTTTTGTCGTTGTTCTAATGGTGGCAATTTAGCATTTGACCATCTTTAACTAAGAAATCGAAAATTTTCTCGCATTTACTAATATCAAAAGTATAAGTTTTCGCATGAAATTTCGAATTGTTATCGACAAAGACATTCTTTCCTTTCGACGGAAATGCGATTTACATTCGTACGCCGACCTTGGTTTCATTTCGGCCAGATCAATCTCTGCCTCTGTTGGTGAGATGTAATCAACTTCATATATAGGGTATGTGTCATCGTAATCAACATAGGCTACTTTTTCTTTCTTAGCCTTGGCCTTAGTGTGCCTGACTTTTTCTAGTCGTAGGCGTTCAAGGTGTCGAACCCTATCAGCTAACTGCGACATACTTTTGACAAAAGTTGGGTCTATTTTCTTCCTAATAGAATAGTCTAACCCTCCTGCAGCCATTTGAACTAGTTCATGTTTTAATACTTGCGTGAAACATTTTGCCTTAAGTGACCTAAACCTATTTAGGTAGTCGTCAATGGTTTCTGCAAACCTTCTCTTGATGTTCGACAGTTCGACCAGACTAATTTTCGAATGTCCCTCATAAAATTGCTCGTGGAAGAGTTTTTCTAGTTTTGGCTATGAGTCGACAGAATTTGGAGGTAGCGTGGTGAACCATGTACTTAGTGAGAGATGACGAAAAGTGTTTCACTCTGAGACTTTCATTGTTCGCCATATCTCCTGATTCAGTCAGATATCTGGCGATGTGCTCGACTGTTGATTCGCCTGTTTCTCCTCCGAACTTGGTATACTTGGGTTTTTCTAGCCTCTAGGGTTTTTTGTCCGCACAATGTATTCGGCCAACAGGGAAGAGTATGTCGGCCTTTGTAGTGGGGTATTCAGTCCATTTCTGGCCATAATCCTTTCGATAATCGTAGTTAGACTATTTTCCATGGCCGCTTCTTCATGCTGATATTGTTCGACAAACTGATCGGCGTCTTGTTGTCGACCCACCATCACAACTTGTTGGTGTCTCCCTCGTATGCCACCTTGATTTGGCCGTAGTTTGAGAACTTGATTCTGTTGCTCTATTTCATCATCCATTTGATCTTCTCCTGCATGTGTATGCATAACAACCTGCCTATGGGTCTGAGGGGGTTGTCGATCTCATGTCTGAGGTGCCCCTAAGAAGTTGTATAGTCGATTGAGTTGATCGACCACCTGTCTGTTCGACTTTGCTGATTCCTGCACTATAGCATTAAAAATAGTTCCCATTTGGTTAGTTAACTTATTCACCAACTCATGATTGCTATCACCCATCTGTTGCCTAAGCACACCTACAGACGTATTCGACAAAGGCACAACTTTGTTCTGGTTTGCTCTGTTCTGGGTGCCTGACGTTGATCCTTGTGTGTCTGATACTAACGCAGGACTTGATGTTGACTGACTTCCAACCATTAAGGAATACGACATTCCGTACATGGGGTCAGTGGTCCCAAAACGAGGCAAGTTAGGTCGAAATGGTGAGAAAGCAGTTCCCCTTGCTCCAGTGCCTCCTGGTGGGATTACAGGGGTATCCGCTGTCCCTGTTCTCGTAACTAGTGCCTCTATCGATGCACTAGTTACTTGTTCATCTGGGTTAATCACCGTATTTGAAGACTCCAAAGAATGAGGGGGGTACTTCATCGATGTTATTTGGGTTAGGAGGGTTTGTCATCCTAGACATAACCTTTTTGGGTGGGTTTTGAAATTGTTTGGTGTATTTCCCACTCCTAAGTTTCATACATATATAAAACGAACAACCTAGCATTGTGGTCCCACTGGGCATGCCATTTTGTTCACTGTGGAAATTGGTAAACAACCGCTGGTCCTCTCAAAGCCTTAAAACTAAGGGTTACTTGCAAGGTCGACCAGTTGATCTTAAGACCACGTGCTAAAGTTTGGAATTGTATCTGTTTTGTCAAAGTGTCCACCTGAGAAACGGTTTTCTAAGGCTGATAACAAACACAATTTTTTTCCACACTAAATGCCTGATTTGACCGACAGATGACTCGTGACCGATGGAACGAACCTAGACTTAAGGATTTTTAGTAAGAGTGTGAACGTTACGGCCTTGACCTTCTGGGGTGACTCGTGACCACCAGACATCGTCGATTTAGAGGTTGTTCTCTGATCGTAACAACTGGTCTCTGCTTACTTGGTTGAAATAACAATTAAAAGTTAAAGAAAATGCTGGGTAAAGAACACAACATAGATAAAAGGTTTGAAGAGTACAATTAAAAGGTAAAGGATTTGCATTGAAAATAAAGATGGTGATTCACATACATCAAGACTTTTCAGCAACTCTTGTTTCCTTAAGGGCAGAAATTGGGCAGAGTATAAGCAAGCAGTTTGATTGTAATAGTGAACACACCTTTTCTATATTACTATGACCTATTTATAAGAATTACATGAAGTAACGGCCTAACATAATTTACGGCTAAGATTTAAACTAGCAACAACTGCTTCGTAAGATCTTTCCCTGTGTTTGGCGCTCTTGACACACGATCTTGGCCTGATAACCGTCTCTTAACATTTTAAACTTTGAAATTTGAATTCTCGCGCTTCAGCAACTTCTGGTAACCGTCTCTAGTTTCGACGTGTTCCTTATAATCGAAGGCTTGGTCCGAAAATCTTCTAAGTACGGTTCGACTTTCGCTTTCTGCTTCGACTTCAGATGATTTCGACACCCTTCTGTTTCAACATTCACTTTATTCTTTACTTGTAAGCTTTTTCTTGTTAGGATGGAAGGGTCTTCTGTTGGGGACACGTGTCCATATTTGTTTCTAAAGTTTTCCTAGGGTAACACGATGTTGGCTATTTCATGTTTTAATTGTACTCAACTCATTGGTTATGGACGATGTGTCGACTTTCATCAGCTTATTGGATGTCAGTTATGTCTTTTGGAATCAACTCATTGGTTATTTACAATTTGTTTTTTACCTTCATCAACTCATTAGTCGATGATGGTTTTCTTTCTTGGATCGTACTCAACTCATTGGTTGTAGACGGCGTGTTGACTTTCATCAGCTCATTGGTTTATGTCAGTTAGGTCTTTCGTAATCAACTCATTGGTTGATAACAATTTATTTGCTTATCTTCATTAACTCATTGGTTGATGTTGGTGTCTATCTGTTTTGATTGTACCCAACTCATTGTTTGAGGACGATGTGTCAACTTTCATAAGCTCATTGGATGATGTTAGTTATGTCTTTTGAAATCAACTCATTGGTTGGTAACAATTTGTTTGTTCACCTTCATCAGCTCATTGGCCGATGTGGGTTATTTCATGTTTTGACCATACCCAACTCATTGGTTGTGGACGACGTGTCGACTTTTCATTAGCTCATTGGACGATGTGGGCTATTTCATGTTTTGATCGTACCCAACTCATTGGTTATGGACGACGTGTCAACTTTTCATCAGCTCATTGGCTGATGTCAGTTCGTTTTTTCATTGGTTGATGACTATTTGCTTGTTTACCTTCATTAACTTGTTGGTTGATGTTGATTCTATCTCTTGAATTCAATCCATTGGTTGAGAACGATTTTTGGCACCAGTGCTCTTCCCTAACAAGTCTTCCCATTGGAACTCCTTGACCAATTATTTCAATCCCCACAGAGTTTTCTTTCCGTCTTCATATCCCCATCATTCGAATTCACGAATTCATAAGCATTGCATATCATTGAACAACGGGGCAAAATTCAGGTCTTTTGGTATTTAATTCCCTTCTGCCACCGGTATCTTGAAAACTAAAGTTGTTCAAGTTATCTGGCTAAAGATAATTAAATAGGGGCAGCTGTCACACCCCAAATTTGGCCCCTAAATTTTTCATTTCATCAATTCATCTACACATATAAATCATATGCATTGGCTCACTAATAATGGTGACACTCGTTTCCATGTCGCATTGCATTATAACATTGAATTCGCATTTGATTTCACATTGTTTAGTTAGTAATCAATTTTTGCGTCAAAAATCGTTTCAATCACTTTTGCGCATCATTAAGGCAAGTCCTTGCATCAAAGTTGTTTTAATCGTTGTTATGAGATTTAATTCCAATTAATTAATGATTAAATGTCATTAAGTAGTTTTATTAAGTTGAATAATAAAATATGAATTTGAAGAGAAATCTTTGATCATTTAATAAGTATTCTTTTTTATTTTTACTTTTTTATTTGTTCTTTTATAAGAACATTTTATTTTTATAATTAGAAAAAGAATTATGCCTTTATTGATATGTAAGTATTAAGTTCTGAACAAAAGAATTCAGCATCCTATGCACCAAAAGAACAAAAAAGAGAGTAGCTGCTTTTGATGTTTTTCTGCGCCTTTTGGTTCTTCACACAACATATGCCCTATACAAAACAACAAGTGAAACAATCCAAAATGCTACTCCAATCTGTCCAAAAATTGCTCAAAAGTAGTCACACAAAAACCTGCATCAAAAAGGCACACAATAGAGTATCACATTTGTTCAAAAACTCACCAATTCCCCCCCCCCCCCCCCAAACCTATTCCAAACCCTCTATAAAGGACAGGGGAAACAACAAAGAAAGAGCAGAGGAGACAATGAACCTACGAAAACTCTACGTAACCTCTAACCAGTCAAAAATCCTTCATAACAGTTCAATAACAAAACTTTGCCAAACTTTCTCTGAAAACTCTTTCAAAAAAAGCATTTGAAAACCGCCCATCATACACACGAAAAAACAAAGCTTTCTTGAAGCACACTCAACCTCACACAAACCATGGCTAATACTCCCCTCTTCTCAGCCTTCAATCCAACAATAGCATACTAAATCCCTACTTAAATCTGCCCCCCAAAAAATATCTCAAAAAATACTCACAAACAACCAAACACACTCAGCAACAACACATCAAAAACAATCACACATAATCGTTGGAGAAGAAGAAAAAGGCATCGCTCAAAGAGAAAAATGCAAAAACAACATATTTCTAGAACTTCAGAAGCATATCAAGAGAAAAAAATAAGAAGTCTTGAAAAGCACAGAGCAAACGTACTTGAAGGTTTTTGTTTATTCACGTTTTCCTTTAATTTCTGTTGTTTCTTGAAATTGCTTGTAATCTCTGTAAAACAAATGAATCAAAGAATTGGGGATTAAGGTTTTTCTGGGGATAGGGGTATTGATATTGATTGCTCTGTTTGATGTTATTGTTTGAACCGCGAATGAGAACCGAAAGAGATTCGAACGTGAGAGATTTAATGGAGAATCAATTGAGTTTCTTTTCTTCGCTTTAATCGTTTAATCTATGAGGATGCAAAGAGCTGAGAAATCCTAAGCGAGTGAGACCGAGAGAGAACCAGATCGAGAGAGATGTGAGGAATGTTTTCTTTCTGTTGTTGTTGAATCGCAGCAAAAAAAGAGAGAGTATCGAATTGAGAAATGATAGGTTTGATTGAGAGAAGGAGGCGCTACCCCCTTAGGGTTTCTATTACCCGGTTTAACGTGATTGGGTTCAGGCCATTTGACCCGGTCCGGCCCATTGGCCTGTTTCTCTAATGGTTTGTATATGGGCCTTACCCCTTTCACTGCATGCCCATGTGCCCAAATCACCTTTCACACCCCTTTTTTATAAAAAAATCACCCTTTCTTGTTTTTAGTAATTAATTTGTATTTTTAATTAGGTAATCATATTAATTATTTGTCAAAACATCATAATTAATTTATTAAACTCATGTTTGATTAATTAATTTTTATCGGTTGATTTTTTAATTAAGTTTAGTTGAAAAATCTTATTTTCATTCAACAAGCCCTCGATTCAATGTCGAGTCGATTTCAAAAATTCTCACACAAAAAAACTTCAAAAATATTTTAATAAATCGAATCGAGTTTTAGTCCATAATAGATGAATTAAGAAGGGTTTGTACGTACTTGTACAAATTGTTCTAAAGCATTTAGGTGTTGGCCGTTAAGCCCTTGTTTGAATGCTTAGATTCTATTAAGGACTCATTCAAACTCGAATTGCCTCTTTTTTTGACAAAAACATTAAAAACAATCTCAAATATTTGAATCACTCTTTTTCTCACCCAAGGGCGAATCCCTTTCATCGCCCAAGTGCGAATCTTTTTATAACCGAACCGAGTTTTGTCCATAATGGAAGAATTTAGAAGGGTTTGTACGTACTTGTACAAGTTGTTCTAAAGCATTTATGCGATAGCCGTTAAGCCTTTGTTTGAATGCTTGTATCCCATTAAAGACTTTTTAAAACTCGATTCGTTTCAATCTTTCTTTTTCGCGTCCAAGTGTGAATCTCTTTCATCACCCAAGAGGGGCTTGTACGTACTTATACAAGTTGCTCTTCAAAGCATTTAAGCGATGGTCGTTAAGCCTTTGTTTGAATGCTTGAATTTCGTTAAGCTTTCTTTGCCCAAGTGAAAATCTTGCCCAAGTGCAAGCACCCAATTCAAAAACTCATCTCTCCGCCCAAGTGCGAATCTCTTTCACCGTCCAAGAGAGGTTTGAACGTACTTGTACAAGTTGCTCTTTAAAGCATTTAGGCGATGGTCGTTAAGCCATTGTTTGAATGCTTAAAATCCATTGAAGACTTCTTAAACCTAGATCCGTCTCATCTTTTTCATAAAACACTTTCAATTCAAACTCATCTTTTCTTTGCCCAAGCACATATCTCGCTAAAGTGCGAACCCCATTTCAAACAAAGTCTTTTTCGCTCAAGTGCGATTAGACCCATCAAAATCAACCAACAAATTTGTAGTTCTTAGTCCAAACTAAAATCGCTCTGATTCTTCGATGAAGATATGAAGGCACAAGACGCGATGTCTTGGCGAGCACAATAATAAAAAATCCAAAAATATTTTCTTTTCTTTCTTTGTTTAATAATAAGAACGCGAGTATTTATCATGCTAACATCGATCACAAGAATAACTAAATAAGAACCATCGAGTACGATGGATGTGAGGGGTGCTAATACCTTCTGTCATACCCCAAAATTTGCCCATCATATTTCAGTCCATCTAACTTTCAAATGCTCAAAGATTTCCAATTGCTTAAAGCTACCTATCTCCTAAACAAGTGCCTCTGAACTAGGGTTTTGCTTTTCTCAAAGGAGACTCAGGTTCTGATACTTCAAATGGACTTCATGGCCTCTCATATTCCTCACATTATCCTCATGCCAAGTTTCAAGCCCTGATTCATAAGATTGCTCAGTCAAAGGCTCAAATGGTCGACAGTCGACCAATTTGACCTAAAAGTCAACTATGGTAAAATTACAGTCAAAACTCCTGATTTTTTATCAACATCAACATTTTGAAGTCCCATCATAATTTGATCAAAGTTTGATCATGGTTCATCAAGGAAACCTCGGAAATCATCAAAACTTGAAGTTGCTAAGCTAGGGTTTCTAGGAGAAAGTCAACCCAACTTTGACTAGCCATAAGTCTCTCATACTTCATCATAAATTTCCCAAACAAATATCCTTTTCAAAGAAATTCAATTCTCTACAACTTTGATGTTGGGCCCAAGGTCAAGAAATGCTTCCGCATAAGAGATATGAGCCAAAGCATTACAAGTCCTTCTAGAAGCTCGCAAAAAGCAGTTTTTTGTCAGGAGCCATATCATCAAGATAAAATTTCCAAATGCAAAAAAGCTCCCAAAGTGGCTTGTAAAGGACATCTTGGGATTTCCAAAAAGTCCTAGATCATCCACATATGATAAATATTGAGTGAGTTATGGATGGCACAAGTTGGTCGATTTTGAAGAGATGCATGAGAACCTAAATGAAGAATCTTGTGTTTTTAAGTAATGGGCCATAAGGTTTGGGTTATCCATGTGATTTGGAGATCATTTGAGGCCCAAGCTTCATTTAGAAGTTACTTTATGATTTTATTGTATTTATTTTGGATTTATTCATATAAATCCAATTTAAATCAAATAAAATCAAATAAAATAAAAGGTGTCATTCATTGAACCTAGCCATAATTCATCACAAAATCAAATATTTCGTGAATCAAAGTTGGAAAATAGATGGAAGTTCAAGAGTGGAAAGATTTGAATAAAAAACCAAATCAAATATTTTTTAATCAAACCTTTCATTCCTTTCCAGAAATGTAACCCTAATATGTTCTACTATATATGTACATACGTTACAGCCTCTAAAGGTACAAAAATTCTGATCTTGGAGCGCCTCTCTCTCACTTGCAAAAACTCAAGGAAAAGTGAATTTTCGTATTACAAGTTGCAGCTTAATTCAAGGTCCAATAATCCTTCCAAGCACATCTGTGGGTAAGGTAGAACGATAATGGCTCAATCTTGATGCTTTCTAACGTGTAGCATGACCGCACCATGTTCATATTTTTTCTTCATGCATATGTAGTTTTCGTTTTCCATGATTTAATGTCGTTTGATCAAATCTAATGATATATTTGACTTATTTGTGTGATTTAAGGAAGGTCTGGGTGGTTAGAACAGGGCCATGACGCATGTGGGGTGATGCACCAATATTAGGGCTTCATATTTTGTTCCTTCGAATCTCTGTATGCAAGGATTTTTAACCTAAACTAACGGTTGATTTGAACTCAGAAGGACATGTTTTTGTAATTTGGGTTCCATTTATTATTGTTAGGTTCGTTTGTGGGTGTGTTCCATAGCTGCAGGTTGAAGCATGAAGGAGATAGTAAAATCCGCAGGTAACTTTGTGGGTGAAATCACAGCAAAATCCGCAAGGCTGGAGAAAGGAGATTATGACGTGGACCGCTGACTCTTGACCGCATGCATGTACACTTTTCGTTCGCCAGTCAAACAAATCCTCCTCTCTCTCTCTCTCTCTCTCTCTCTCTCTCTCTCTCTCTCTCTCTCTCTCTCTCTCTCTCTCTTGCGCTGATTCGTCCATTTGAATGCAGAGGGGCCCACTTTGACTATTTGTTTGAATTATATATTTATTGCTTTGTTTATTATTTATTTATTTTGATTGGGATCATTAACAGTCAACGTGTGCAGCATAGGTGGTGGGTGTGTTTTGCAAGCAATTTCCAGATCCTGAGTTCAACACCCAGCAGGACCAATCTCATAACTTTTTACCACTTTGTTTTCTAACTCTTTTTTTTTCTAATTAATTAAATAGGATAATTAACATGACCAAGTAAGTTTAATTATTTTAATCAGGTAACTTAACTTAGAAAACCAAGATTACCATTTCACTTTTTTTTTTTTAAAATAGTTTAATTAAATTGATAACTAGGTTAATTATATAATTCAATTTAATTAGTTTTCTTAATTAGTTTTTTTCTCACTATTAAAAATAACTAGTATTAATTAGGTTTTAATAATTTTAAATATAATTTTTTATTTAATTAATTTAATAGATTTAATTTAGTTAATTTAGTAAATAACTTAATTAGTTTTAAATTTAGGATTTTATTAAGTAATCTTAATTTATTTTAATTTGCTAATTAACCATCAAATCCCAATTTTCTCCCGATTTCTTCTCTCATTTCGAAATCCCTTGTATGGTGCATGTTTTGTTTATTTTATTGTTTTTATTTAGATATTAGAATGTATATAGGTCAAAATGTAAATATTTAAATGAGTCTCTTTACTTTCCCGCACTTTTAATTTCTGTATTTTTATTGTATATACTGTGTTAGATCACATAAAAATACAAGATAAGTTATAATCGAATACAACACACTTGCACTCACTCACCCCTAGGGTACGCCTCTTTTGGTTGCCTTCGATTATAAGGTCGTGTCCCTCGAAATGTAGAGGTACCCGTTAGCAAAGGTCCCTCAATATAAAATCGTCACTAAGTCCCTCGATGACCCTCAATTGTTGCCTACAAAAAAGTGACGATCGTCCCTCCGAACTTGCTAAAGGTACCTCTACCCGTTGCCTTCAACGACCACCCGATGACACTTCGATTGTCCCGAACACATCCAATCGATAAGACTACCTACCCTAAATGGTAACGATAGCCCTATCTTTCTTAGAAGGATAAAAAGCATAGAAAAAGACTAATTTATGGTAGTGCTCTTAATATGCCTAGCTCGATTAAAAACATCTTTTCAATGCTCTTTTAAAGACTAAGGCTACGCATTTACGCTAAAGTCCTTAAGTCCCTTTTCCATTCAAATCAAACAAAACAAACATATGAGCTAAGTAAATTAAAAGCCCGTAGACAACTACGGATGAACAGGGTGCTTACACCTTTCGTTTTCATAATCTACCCCCGAGTCCGTTTTCTTAAGAAATGGTCTTTTTCTTTTCTTTTTACCCTTCCAAGATGTTGGACAAAATAAAAGTCGGTGGCGACTCATGCTTACCGCAACATTGCTTGCTTAAAAATAAAAGTCAATTCACCGAGTTACAGAACTGGCGACTCTGCTGGGGATTCTCTAAAGAGGGGTTTACCTTAGGGCTTAGATCACCAATTGCTTGTTTTGTTTGCTTTACTTTTCAAGGTTGCTTGGGTTTTAATGGAAGATGAATCCTACACCCGAATTCGAGTGCACCTTAAGATAGGATGTGGCATATTCAAGGCGACCTCCTTCATGTATGTGGAGGATTGGTCAATATGAGAGTTCACGCTTAAGTTAGGCCTCTATGGGTGTTTGCATGCTTCTCTTGTATGAGGGAAGTTCATGTGGAGATCTGTGGGTGAGTCAGAGCTTAAGAATCTTTAGTTACCTTTAACCCATCTTGGCCTTTAGGAACATAGTGGGGGGACTACTCTTGATGTATGTTGAGGGCATAGTCGCTACCCGATACTACAACTCAGATAGATTCTTTCTCAAAGTATCATTGCATCGTATCTATGTATCATGTTCGAGGGTGCTTTAGAAGGACTGACCATTCTGAGTAACTGTATAGAACCTGTTGCTGATTTCATCTTTATCTTTAGAAGTACCTATTAGGGAAGGGTAGTTACCTGGTCAGACTTCATCCAAGCCTTTAAACCTAAGGAAGCTTGTGTGACTTGCTTGTGTGTGTTATCTAACCACTTGATTTCCTTGCAGGTTCTGCTTGTAGGACTTATTTGTCCATGCTACCTTGTGATTTTGCATAATAACATTTGCATGACATCATGACATAGCATATCGACTAACCCTTTCAAGGATCTTAGGGATTTAGGGCGCACAATTTCCGGAGCTCTTATCAAGGACCGAATTCCTATCAAGGGGCAAGGGGATTTATTTTCCTCCGACCATATGTCTTCCCGTCCAAAGGCACAATACTTAACAAGGGGCAAGATGATTTATTTTCCTCTAACCATATACTTTCAAATTCAGAAGTACCCCGAATCAAAGGCGATGACCCACTCGATATGATGAGCTTGATTCTCAAAGAAGGATGTTCAAGGACGAAAGCCAAGATTCTTCAGACGAAGCTGTGACTGATTAAATGTCTAGATGTTACTAACTAATTTCTTAGAGATCCTTGAAAAAAATTGCATTTGCATCTATCACACCGCATCACAGGTTTCTCGTCCTCCCTTGCTGTTTATTTAAGCACAAATGGATCTCGAGCAATCAGTCAAAGACCTTCAGGCTCAAAACACCCAGTTCCAAGCTTTGATTTTGAATTTGGCCAAGGGGCAAGACGAGCTGAAAACCCTCTTAACCAAGAAGGAGAAAAAGCCTAGAAGACCCGTGGGTATCCTTAACATGGGAAGAAGATTCTAAGGACCACTCAAGAAAGCTGAAGAAGTCAAGGTTTCTGAAGAGGATGACGATGAACAAAAGGACGACGCTAGTGTCAAAACTAATTCAAAAAGCAACCATGATTCTGCCAATCCTTCTGAGGAAGAAGGAGACTACTACTTTGAGGATGAACATCTAGATGACAAATACAAGTTGCTGGAAGAACGCATGAAAGCCATGGAAGTTCAGAAGGTACCTGGTCTGGGTTTTGAAGAACTAGGACTCAAGAGCAAACGGGAGTATGATGGAGTCTCGTGTCCTAAACTGCACTTGAAGTCCTATATGAGGAAGATTCACACTCATACTGCTGATAAGAAGCTCTGGATCCATTTCTTTCCAGAAAGCCTATCTGGAACACAATTGGAATGGTACTATCAACTCGAGGGTACCAACATTCATATCTGGGAAGACTTGGCTGTTGCTTTCTACAAGCAATACCAATACAATGCCGATCTTGCACCGACCCGCAAGCAACTACAAAGCATGTCTATGGGGCCGAAAGAAAGTTTCAAGGAATATGCTCAGAAATGGAGAGACTTGGCCGGCAGAGTTCAACCCCCTTTGGCAGACAGAGAATTGGTGGATATGTTCATGAGTACACTAACTAGTCCTTTCTATAGCCATCTGATTGGAAGCTCTTCATCTGGTTTCACCGACCTCATATTGACAGGGGAACATGTCGAAAGCGGAATCCGAGTGGTAAGATTTCCAGTGGCTACTTCCTCTAGTGCTACAAAAAAACCCTATAGTGGGAAGAATGAAGTCAATGCTGTATACAACCAGAAAATTCGTAATGAAAGCAACCTATATGTCGGGGAAGTTCCACAACAACAATGCAAGCCAGTTGCCCCTAAGCGTCAATTCACCAAAATTAACATGTCATTAGATCAGGCGTTGCAATATCTCCTGAAGGAAGGAATGATTACTATGAGGGATCATCCTCAGCACATCAACACTTCCTCCGCTAAGCACAATCCAAACGTGCGATGTGCCTATCATTCCAATAGTCCCGGGCACGACACCAATAGTTGTTGGGCACTAAAGATTAAGATCCAAGACATGATCGATGCTGGTGAAATCGAGTTCGACCCTCCTGCGACCCCTAACGTGATCACTGCTCCCATGCCTAATCACAACAAGATTGCTAATGTTATGGATGGCTAGAAGGGTGGACTTTTAGATCATTAGATTTACTTTCATTTGCAATTTCTTTCTTGTTTGTTTAAACATTCGACTTATGATAGACATTATATGTTTTAATAATAATAATCATCATCAGTGCATTGCATATGTTTGTCTTGAATAAATTATTTCGCTATCACTCATTTAAACTGTGTCTTTACTTTGTTTATGTTTTGTGATATTCAACTCCTGCTAAGTTGTAAGCCTTTTGAGGGAGGATGGCGAAAATGATACCGCAACCTCATGCAGTATGCTTTTGAACGGACTATGCTGACGATGTACAGGAATTGTTTCAATTCCTAAACAGTGGAGATATAAGGATGTTAATCCCTCGTTAACCCCTTTGAGCCTAAGAAGTGGAAGTTTTCTTTCTCGTACATATTAAAACCTCAATCATAACCCGGGGCAGGGTAGTTCCTCAGTTAACTCAGATATGCCAGCATTTCTTCTACAAAATAGTAATGGGCTCCTGTAACCATTAAGTCAGACAGTCAACATCTATCAAAAGAAAAAAAGAAAACTGTTAAGTCAAAACCTATGAAGGAGACTTATCAAAAATTGAAACATCCCGCTGACTGTAATCTCAAAACAAACAGTTCAGGCAAAAGTTAGGGATAACAAAGTCAAAAAAGAGGTCGCTACAAATCCTCGAAAAATCTTATTAGGGTTAGATTTTGTTCTTCTGATTTGAGGTTGATAGATTTTGTTAGGGTTATGTTATAGTACAAGAGTTTGAACAAATTGATATGCTATAGTATAAGATTTTGAACAAATCAATACGCTATAGTTCGAAGTGTTGTCGTATAGTGGTTATGGTTATAATATAATGGAGTTTGAACAAATCGGTAAGCTATTGTACTAAGTGTTGTCGTGTAGTGGTTATGGTTATAACGGAATTTGAACAAATCGATAACCTATAATGCTAATTGTTTTCGTATAGTGGTTATGGTTGTAACAGAATTTGAACAAATTAGTAAGCTGTAGATAGTACTAAGTGTTGTTGTAAAGCGGATATTAGGGAATTTGAACAAATAAATACCTTATAGTACAAAGGATTATCGTATAGTGGCTATAACAGAATTTAGAATTTGAACAAACCGCTAGTATTCATCATTATTCGCGAATGACTATATTGCTAGTAATTGTTATTATTGTGTTGGATTAGCTTAGTTTCTCTTTATTTGTTTCATACATATTTGCTGATGTGAAGTGATCTTTATTAGGGTTAAACTGTGAATTGATTATGAACTGATTGTGAACCGATTGTATTCATCTATATAGGAAATATGTATTAGGAAAGTAATAGGAACAGTTTCTGCTCCCTATAACATAACGGCTTTATTAATATCTAATTGATTAGTTCGAATTTTTTATCATTAATGTCTTTCTTTGATTGTGAAGCTTCATCCTTGTTCTTTTGGTTTAAGATTGAACTCCATATATCCAATTGATCAGTAGGAACTTTTGAGTTTGAGTGTTGTTGGGAGGAATTGGTTTTTATCATTGGAAGTGATATAGTTGCAAAAGATAAAGAACTGAAGTGAAGAATGGTTGTGGTTGATTGATGTGATGAATTGAAGATTATTTATTGTAGCGGCCGGCCTAAAAATCCGCACCTTGAAAGGTTCAAAAACAGAGTCGCCACCATATTTTATTTATTCCAAATGGAAAGGGTAAATATCGATAAAACCCATAAAATAAAGAAAAAAAGGATAAGATGGTCATCGCAACCAAATTAGGGTTCGGGAATTGGTTAAGCTAGGGGAAGGTATTAGCGCCCCTCACCTCCATCATACACGATGGGACCCATTCAGTTAGTTTTGTAATCGATTGTTAGCGTGATATTTACTTGCGTTATTTATTAAGTTAGAAAAAGAAAGGGACAAAAAAAGGTTTTTTATTATTGTGCTCGCCAAGATATTCTCTCGTGCAATGGGAAAGTCAGAGCAATCATAGTTCGGGGTAAAATTACGAGTTTGTTGGTTGATTTTAGCGAGAGGTACTCGATCGCATTCAAACAATACTATGCGCACATGGATAAGAGATTATTTGCATCACTACAATAATGGATGACTAAATCAAGAGTAAGACGAGACTTTGGCCATCATCGCATTCGAGTGTAGAAAAATCGATCTTCACATGTGGAAGTATAATTGCATTTGAATTTGACTAAGTGTCTCGTTTATGAAAAGGAGTTTGAAATGAAAAGTCAAGATGAAAAAAGGTGTGAATGGATTTGAAGTTGTTTGTTGAGAGAAATCAAACATTTAAACAAAGTCTTAACAGCCATCGCCTAAATGCTTGAAAGAGAACATTGCACAAGTACGTACAACCCCCTCTTAGGTGATGAAAAGGATTCGCACTAGGGCGAGAGAAAGATGTGATTTAGTGAACCGAAAGTGTTTTGTAAAAGGCGAGATGAATTGAGTTTAAAAGATCTTTAATGGAATTCAAGCGTTCAAACAAAAGCTTAACGACCATCGCCTAAACGCTTGAAATAGCATTCGCTAAATTGAGTTTTATGAAGTCTTCAACGGAGTCTTCACACTCAAACAATGGCTTAACAGCCATCGCCTAAACGCTTAAAGAACAACTTGTACAAGTACGTAAAAACCCTTCTTCATTATCCATTATAGACTAAACTCAAATTGATTATAAAAAGCATTTTTGTAAAGAAGGTGAAATAAATCGACTTTTAAGAAGTCTTTAATGGAGTTTAAACATCCGAACAAAGGCTTAACGGCCATCGCCTAAATGTTAAAGAACAACTTGTACAAGTACGTACAAACCCTTCTTCATCCATTAATAACCAAACTCAATTCGATTATTTAAAGTGTTTTTTTGTAAAAAGGCGAAACAAATCGAGTTTGAAGGAGTCTTTAATGGAATCCAAACATCTAAAAAAAAAGCTTAACGACCATCGCCTAAATGTTTTAGAACAATTTGTACAGGTACGTGCAAACCCTTTTTCGTCCATTAAAAACCATACTCGATTCGATTATTTAAAATAATTTTGGAGTTTTCATTTCTAAAAGCTAAAAGCTAAAACTAAATTTAGAATAAAAAGATAATGGTGAAATTATTTGAAATATGGGGAGTAGATTAAAAGAAAGGGTTTTGAATGAAACTCAATTGGGCCGGACTGGGTACGACCCAGATCCGTGGCTCCCTAATCTTACCAAACTGGATCTCCTGAAGGAAAACCCTAATCTGAATCAAGTGCCCTCTTTTCGTGAAAATAGAGTACTCTACTTTCTCAACTTCTCGATCTTCTCTCGTCGACTTCTCGATCCTCTCTCGTTGCTATTAACAGAGCAACAACCACAACGAAATAGTATAACAGCAACAATCAAAGCAATAAAAACACTTTTCCCAACAATATCCCAATACCCGGGTTTCACTATGGTATCAGATATTACAAGGTACAAGGAAAAATCGAAAGCATGGCATAATTTAAACGACGAAAAAATGGAAACAATGAACCAGGTACATTTGAATCGTTCTTTTCTCTTCCTCTTTCGTTTCTTCTTCGTTCAATCTCCTTTTCTGATTCCTGCACGCTAAACTCAAGTTGTTTCTCTGGATGTTGTTATTATTTGTTTGAGTTCGTTACTTATCTGTGTGTTTGGTTAGTGGTGTTGGTAGGTGTTGTGTACGCGAAGTATGCGAACGAGTGTGTTGTTGCTGTTAAAAATGGTGGTGTGTGGGTGATTCGTGAGGTACGATTTTTGAACGGTGAGTGGCGGATTTGGTTTGGACAGAGGATTGGCGTGAAGATGAGGTTTTGGTTAAGGTATGAAATTGGAGGTTTGTGGTGAGTTGAGAATTTAGGGCTGAAGTTTGTGAGATTGAGTGAGTGTTATGAATGAGGGTGGTTGAAGGGTGCTTCGAAGGCTAAGTTTTGGAAGAGCTTTGGAGCCAATATTTGTATGTATTTTGAAGGATAGAAAAACACTTAGAAAGGGGGGTTTGAATAAGTGTAGCTTTAAAACTTGTAAGATAAAAACAATTTGCACAATGATTTTTATCCTGGTTTGTTGTTAACTAAACTACTCCAGTCCACCCCCTTGGAGTGATTTACCTCACCTGAGGATTTAATCCACTAATCACACAAGATTACAATGGTTTTACACTTAGACAACTTCTAAGTCTTCTAGAGTATACTGATCACAACCTGATCACTCTAGGAAAAATCTGCTTAGATACCCTCTAAGACTTTCTAGAGTATTCTGATCAACAACCTGATCACTCTAGTTCTTACAACTTAATGTAAACAAATTCTTTTAAGAGTTACAATGCTTCTTAGAAAGCTATTATCACAAATGTGATTTTCTCTTAAGTTTAAGCTTAATCTCACTAAGATATTACAACAGCAATGTAGTGAGGTTGATGATCAAGTTTGAGAGCTTTAGATTTGAACAATATTTGTGCAAGTTGGTTCAGAGTTCGTAATTCGTGAACCTTGCTTCTCATCAGAACTTCATATATATAGGCGTTTGAGAAGATGACCGTTGGGAGCATTTAATGCTTTGCATAATCCATACAGCATTGCATTTAATGTTTCACTCTTTTGTCAACTACCTCGAGCCTTGCTTTCGCTGTGTCTACTGACGTTGCCTTTAATAGCTTCTAACGTTCCTTTTGTCAGTCAGCGTAGCCTGCCATCTTGTACTTGCTTCTGATCTGATGTTTGTGTAAACAACGTTTGAATATCATCAGAGTCAAACAGCTTGGTGCAGAGCATCTTCTTGTCTTCTGACCTTGAAGTGCTTCTAAGCGTGATACCATGAGAACTTCAATGCTTCTGCTTCTGATCTCAAGTTCTTCTGATGCTTCCATTGACCCATGTTCTGATTCTGCTTGACCATCTTCTGATGTCTTGCGAGACCATGTTCTGATGTTGCATGCTGAACCTTCTGAGTCAGTGCTTCTTGCGCTGATTTTGTGCATACTCTTTATATAATTCCTGAAATGGAAATTGCATAGTATTAGAGTACCACATTATCCCATACAAAATTCATATACATTGTTATCATCAAAACTAAGAATATTGATCATAACAAATCTTGTTCTAACATATTTTTGGTGTATTTGAACAGAGTTTTTGAGAGGTTTGGATAGTTGGTGCACAGATTTTATGTTTGAAGGAAGCTGAGGTGAAATTTTAGCAGAGTGACAATAGTAATTTCTCTCCCCCCCCCCCTTTGCTGTGAATGAGAAGGTCTCTTTATAGGTGATAAAGATGAAAAATTGGGGGGAAAGTTTGGTGAGATTTGAACACTTTTGGTTAACTGATCTATGGCCTTTTTGATGCAGAAATGGTGAAATTTTTGGAGTCTATTGGACAACAAAGTGCAGGTGGAGCAGCAAGATAAAGACTGGTTTGGCAAAACTATGTTGTGTTTTAGATTGTGATGGCAGTGTTGTTTCATGACCTTTTTTTATGCTAGTTGTGTTTTTTTGTTAAATTGGTGCAAGATTTCATACTGCATGTAGAGCAGCCAGATCAAGAATCTGCAACATTTTTGGACCTTTTCTTTGTACTATTTATTTTTGTGTAAAATGGGCTTAAAGTAAAAAAAAGTGTAATTTGGGCCATAACTGAAAAAACTCTTTTTTTTTGTTATATATTTTTTTGATTAATAAAATAAATAAAAAATTAATCTAAACTAAAATAAATAATAAATAAACAAAATTTAAACTAAAACCTAAGACTAAACATTCTTTTTTTTAATATATATTTTTTAAATAAAATTAAACTAAGAAATAAAACACCTATTTTTGATATTTTTTATAAAAATTAAAATGAAATGCAAATTAGAGATAAATGTTATGGAAAATATACTGATTATATACATATGTATTTTTTGACGAGAAACACGCGAAATACAACGATTCAAACTATGAACACATATGAAATACGAGTGGGATGTTGTTCGAATGAATGAAATGTGTTGGTCAAAAATTAGGGTATGACATTTATAAGCTGCCAAAAAGCTTCTTCACCTGTCTCAATATTCCATTTGTTGGTTTCCACTGTGTTATTATATTCACTTACAAAAAGGTACCACAAAATCAAAGTAAGATTTTAACTTTTATACTATGGGCCATGGCTAAAGGGAGGGATGTTGTTGGTTCACTTTAGCTTTTATACACAATTTTGAAAAGTTTCATTTATATGTTTTTTTGTTTGTCAAATGTGAATTAGTCATCTCACTTTAGATTAAAAAGTGAGTGTTAAACAACATATTAAGATATTAATGAGAAAAATCTATATATTTATTGTCTTCAAGTTTTAAATTAAGATGTAGTTTGTAATTCAGATTTCTCTTGATCCAATATGATCATCTTGAATTCCTTCATAATCCAGCTGTTGTGTGTAGAGTATGAACTAGAAAGTTTACATCGTAATTCAGAAGGAATCAAACTCAGTATTTCTCGAACTTTTGTTCTTTAGTAGGAACTTGTTCACTCGAGTCCGAGTGTTTGGGTGTCATATAAAGTCAATGTTAATTGTATATAATTGAGATCAATTAGTGTATTTTATTAATTTAATTGTAGGTTGAATATTAGTGGCTATAACAGAATTTGGAATTTGAACTAACCGCTGGTATTCATCATTATTCGCGAATGACTATACTGCTAGTAATTGTTATTATTGTGTTGGATTAGCTTAGTTTCTCTTTATTTGTTTCATACATATTTGCTGATGTGAAGTGATCTTTATTAGGGTTAAATTGTGAACTGATTGTGAACTGATTATGAACCGATTGTAGTCATCTATATAGGAAATATGTATTAGGAAAGTTATAGGAACAGTTTCTGCTCCCTATAACATAAAAGCTTCATTAGTATTGCTATGTTTTTTTTCTCAAAATCATACACCCTGTGATGATTCTGATGTGAAACTTGATTGTTATGTAGATATACAAGTTGTTCTTCCCAGCATCGTCACAAAATTACTGGAAGATTACATCCTCCCAGGTAACAACACCTTTTTTAATTAATTTATGTATTCTAATTGATATGAATGTTAGTTTTTTTCTTACCTAATTAGTTGTAAATTAGATATAATGTATAGACAATAATTCTATTGTTGATTCAAGTCTTGTTGGATATGTTGTTTGATTTAGTTCATAGTTCATACATTGTTTGATTGAGGTGTAAATGGAAGATTTTCAATTTGGTTTACATAAATGGAAGGTTTATGATAAAGTAAGAGGAGGTATAAAGAGACGTACCTCATTAGTCTTATATTGATCTTTGATTTTTTGAATCAGTTTATCATCCTCTTTAAAGGATATCACATAAGATGTCCCAAACGTGGATTGATATTGAACAATAAGTTTTGGTACTATTAGTACATTGCTGCACGTGTTTTGGTTTAGTACATTTTTTGGTACTGTTAGCATATTGTAGCACATGTTTTGGTACTGTTAGTACATTTTTTTGGTACTGTTAGCACATTGCAGCACATGGTTTGGTACTGTTAGTACATTTTTTCAGTACTGTTGGTACTTTTTTTGTATGAACTAATTTTTGAATGTGTTATTTGTTGTGTTTCAAATATTTAGTTATCAAGTGATGGACAAAGAGTGGACTAAATTTCCAAGGTTTAGTGAAGAGTACATCAATGGTGTTACTCGATTTTTAGACTTTGCCTTCACTAATGGAAGCCTTCAAGGAGATGAGCTTCTATGCCCTTGTGCCAAGTGTAAAAATTTTTATTGGAAAACAAGAGATGTTATTAATGATCACTTAATAGCCAAAGGTTTTCTAAAAGGTTATGACGTATGGTTGCACCATGGGGAGAAACTACAAAGGTATATGGAAATTGGTGTTGTGATGGAAGATCAAGAGGGATCACATGATGACATTCATAGCTTATTGCATGACATATATGTAGATAGGGCAGAAGCACACGGAGTTCATGAAGGTCCCAATGACGATGCTAGAACGTTTTACAATTTGATTAAAGAGGCGGAACAAGAACTATACCCTGGATGCAAAGGCTTCTCTTCGTTATCATTCACGATTCGACTCTACTTTTTAAAATGTCTTCACGGCTGGAGCAATACGTCATTCACTGCCCTCTTAGAATTGTTGAAAGAAGCAATTCCTGATTTAAACATTCCAATATCATTTTACCAGACAAAGGCCATGATAAGTGGTTTAGGCCTTGATTATAAAAAGATAGATGCATGCCCAAACGATTGCATGCTATTTTGGAAAGAGCATGAAAAGGACAATTTTTGCACTGTTTGTGAAGCTTCACGGTGGAAACAAAATGCTCTAACTGAAGGATGCGAGTCTGAGCAATCGAAAAATGATTATAGAGTTCCTGCAAAATATTTGAGGCACTTTCCATTGATTCCTAGACTACAAAGGTTGTTCATGTGTTCAAAGACAGTTGAGTCAATGAGATGGCATGAAGAAGAACGCTCAAAAGATGGGAAATTGAGGCATCCTGCTGATTGTAAAGCGTGGAAGGACTTTGACGAGATCCATCCAGATTTTTCTAGTGAGTCCCGCAATGTAAGACTTGCCTTAACGAGTGATGGGTTTAATCCATTTAGGACAATGAGCTTATCTCATGGTACATGGCTTGTCTTGGTGATGGTATAACACACCACCTTGGCTGTCCATGAAACCTGAATATACAATGTTGTCATTGTTGATTCCTGGACCAAAATCTCCTGGAAATGATATTGATGTCTACCTCCAGCCACTGATAGATGAGCTAAAGGAGTTATGGGAATCCAGCATAGATACATATGATTCTTTGTAATACGGTGAACTGACTTTATCGAAATGTACGGTAAGCAAGAGTCGCCATCGACTTTTATTTTATCCAAATTAATGAAAGGCTAAAAGAACAGAAAAAACCTTTTAAAAAAATTTTGAGTTCGGGGGGTAATTTATACAAAGGGAAGGTGTAAGGCACCCTTTGTATCCATGGTTTTCCATGGGCTCTTAATTGCTTTGCTCTTTTTGAAACCAAAAGCTTAGAAATGTAGAAGTAGAAAATAAGGACTTTAGCTTGTAAATGAGTGTAGCCTTATTGGAGTTGTTGAGAAAAGTGTAGAAAAAGGAATTTAAACCAGAGCATGCAATTAACGGCAAATTACCTTGATATTTGTAAAAAGATTCTTTTAGCCTTTCAGGGCTATCCATACCATAAGAGGGTAGGAAGTCCTTTTATTTGGAGGTTGAAGGGTCGTCGCAATTATCGTTCGCCATAAGAATGTCCCTGCTATAGAGGGGGCAGATAGTCTAAGGGAAGGATCAGAATAGCCATCATTATTAAGCAACCAAAGGACACCTCAGCATTTCGTAAGCAACTTCGAGGGACGAGATCATATTAGCGAATCGAAGGCAGCATCATTGGGACTTATGATCTTAAGAATGAACCGAGGACAACATTGCTGAGGTATCCTCGTATTCGAGGGACTTGGCTATTCTGCACTGAAAAACACAAGGCAATAAGGCAACAGGCAACAAGCAACAAGAGGGGTTACCATAAAAGGTGTGTGGGTGCACAATCACGCGATTAATTCAAATAACTTATCTTGTAAAATTAATGATTCTACATTCAATTCGAGGTTACACTCCCTAAATTACTAACCACGCCGTTAATATAAACTATGTTAAGTGCCTTCAAGGCGACACAATACAACCAGAAGCAGTTACATCATCAACCATGGGGAAGGGGAAGAAAAAGCAATAAAGATAAAAAACCACAAGGCAAATAGTTTTGACATAAGTAATAATAATAAAAAAAGGGAAATTAAAATATAGTGAGTTTTAGGGTTACCGAACAATCGAGCTTCAACCGGTTGATTAACCCTGAAAATTGGCAAAGGAAGAATAAACAGAAGGGTAAGTAGGAGGAGTTCATTGACGTTTGAATGTAAACCCCAATTTATTTTATAAGGCAAAAATAAAATGATATTTAAAATAATAATAAAATCAGGGACTTAGCTTTTTGATCTGATATGGCGCGTAGTCGGACGAACTCTGATGGTAACCCTGAAAAACTGCACACACAAAAAGGAAAATTTTCAGTGTAGGCATGATCTTCGTAAACCCTGATTAGGGCACAAGTTAACTATGATTAATAGAATAAAAAAAATCAGACTAATTAATTATTGGTTTTCAACCTAATCAACTAAATCGGTAAAAATAAAATTTCGGTTAAATATCCTAACCCTATTATGTATTTTAATCAATTAATAAAATGATTATAATTAAATAAATTAACTTAACATTTAAAAATAAAAAAAAAAGTAAAATAAAATAAATATTTTTATTTATTTTGTTTTTTATAAAAAAAGAGAAATTTAAAAAAAGATTTTTGTTTTTAAAGATTTTTTTAAAAGGAATTATGTGTGAAGGCAATTAAACAAATAAAAACAAAACAAAAACAAGTTATGTAATAAAAAAGAAAAAAATTAAAAATCTTAGCTCTTGATTCGGTGTGGCACGCGCTGAGGGACCATGGTGCGCCTGCATGCCTAGGTGCGTTGGATGAGGAGTGATTGATGATCTGAGGGCTAGAATGAAGAGGTGCATCTTACACGCGTGGGCCACGAATCAGCGAACACACTTATTCAAAACATCAAAGCGCGTGCGCGTCTGAGCCAATCAGAGAAGACCACGTCCTTGTCTTCTTCAACAAATTCTAAAACACACTTTTTTATAGCGCTTGTTACAGATGCGCTATAAATGTCTTTTTCTATTATACCTACAAAATTGCAAATTCCCCAAAAACGAAACAAAAATTTGGCGCGACCCTCTCATCCTGATCGTCCAAACCTTACGATAATCATGGAACCTGCAATTAGTTACAATTTTTCCTAACAAAAGAAACCCCAATTGGAGCTCTCAAACCCTAACAATGGCGCAGCACTCAAATCAACATGTAAATGCAATTCAATTTCCAGAATCCATCAAAACAACATACCAAACACAGATATGCAATTAAAATTCATGAATAATGCGTATAATTGTAGAATCAAGTTTGAGAAATATTGAACAAATCGTGAGCTATGGAGGATGATTCTTGGCTCTGCGAATGAAGGTGAGGATCGGTACAGCTTCAGAATAGTCCACAGAACGTGTTAGGATACTTTAAATTGCTTGAATCGAGATGCAACCTTGAAACCGAATTTCTCTTTTTCTTGAGATTTTTAAGAACTCAATTAGGGTTCTTGGAGGCAGAAATTCGTAACCCTTGCATCTGGAATTGTTTGGTACTTATAATGGAAGGATTAGGGTAACAGAAATTTGATCAAATCTCCTTGAATCAATCTTTTGCAAATTGATCGGGAATTGATTTTTAATGTTTTCTAAATTTGATCAAATTCAATATTTTTCACCCAATCTTCCCTTGCACGAAATTTGATTGACTTGGAGGAATATATTGAATGACTTCTTGACTTAAAATTAAAGCAAAATCATATCTTTCATTAATTTATTATTTTATATAATTAAATTATGATTTAAATGAGTAAAAACCATAAAATAATTAATAAAAATAATATAAAATAGAAAGATACATTTTTGGGATGTGCATGGGCTTAAGATGAAGATTGGATGAAAATAATATAGGCCCATTTGGAAATATTTGAAGTTTTGGACCTTTTCTCTTCATGCATACCCTTGAAAATAGGTGAACTTGTGCACCTTGCCATTTCTTTATATTTCAACATTTTTTCAAGTTCTTGGACTTTTTAGAAACCTTGAAGAGTCCTCTAATAATTTATTATGGTTTCATGTCAAAATAATTTTCCATGCTCCTTGTATGCTCTTTTGAAAAATATGACTTTTGGTTGACTTTCAAAAGAGACCTGTAATGTTTTGAGTCATATCTCCCAAATGAAGAATTTTTGGCCTTGGCTTGTGAGAGACAAAATTGTAGAGAATTCAATTTCCTTAAAAATGAGCTTTGGATGGGAAATTTCTGATGTTCCATGTAGGAGTTATGGCTGGTCATAGTTAGTTGACTTTTTCATATGAAAACCCTAATTTAGAAACTCTTGAATTTGTTGATTTCTGATCTTTTCTTGATGAACCATGACCAATCCTTGATAAAATGGTGAATGATACTTCAAATTAAGGTTGTTGACAAAAAAAATAAGGAGTTTTCGTTGTTCTTTGACCACAGTTGGCTTTTAGGTCAAACTAGTTAAGTGTTGACTTTCTGAGCAATTGAGTGATCAATCCTTGGAATTAAGGCCTAAATTTTGTCATGGAGATAGTTTGAAACATCATAAGCCATATGAAATGCATTGGAGCCTTTGATTCATTCATTTTCTTCAAAAAGACAAAAACCCTAATCTTTGAGCCTTTGTTTAGGAGGGGTGTCTTTGAGCCTTGAACTTTGATATGAGTTTGAATTAAGAGAAATAAGATGGGCAAATTTTGGAGTATTACAGCTGCCCCTGTTAAATTTTCTTAAATCTGAAGATGTAGAGTGGTTTGTATGCCAGTCGGTATCTGAAGGTGGAAGAGGATTGAACACTAGAGTACCCAAAAATTTATATCATCGGGGGATGGGCTTCGAGATGCCATCCGGATAAGTGTTAAGATAAGTCATTCGTTAGACTATATCTGAGCTTGAAGTATTGAGAAGCAGTTGTTGAATGTTGATCGTATCATTACTGTTCGTAGTAAATGAATTAGATCCTTGAGAGTTGGTCGTGTCAGCACCGTTCGTAGTGACTGAATTAGACTTTGACAGTTGATTGCGTCTACATTGTTCGTGATAATAGAGTTATATATTTGAAGGTTGACCGTGTCAGTACTGTTCGTAGCAACTGAATTAGACCTGGGAAAGATGATCGTGTCTACACCATTCGTGATGATAGAATTAGATCTCTTGTCGTGTCAGCACCGTTCGTAGTAATTAAATTAGACTTAGGAAAGAGTTGATCGTGTCCATACCGTTCGTGATGATGGAATTAGATCTCCGAGGATCGACCATGTCAGTACGGTTCGTAGTAATTGAATTATATCTTTGAAAATGATCGTGTCATCACCGTTCGTGGTAAATGAATTAAATCTTTGAAATGACCGTGTCTATACCGTTCGTGATGATAGAATTAGATCTTTGAGCGTTGACCGTATCCATACCATTCGTAGTAACTGAATTAGATCTTTGAAAAATGATCATGTCTACACCGTTCGTTATGATAGAATTAGATCCTTGAAATAACTGTGTCTACACCGTTCGTGATGATAGAATTAGATCTTTGAAATGACCGTGTCTACACCGTCCGTGATGATAGAATTAGATCTTTGAGCGTTGACCATGTCAGTACCGTTCGTAGTAACTGAATTAGATCTTTGAGCGTTGACTGTGTTAGTACCGTTCGTAGTAACTGAATTAGATCTTGGAAAGTTGGAGATTTCATTCATTCATTTGTATCTGTATTCTGGAATAAGTATAACAAGTTTTTATGCAATGTCATGATGCATGTATTATGTAATGACTTTCTCAAAATAAATGAGAAACTTTGTATGTTATGCATGAGTTTATCATGAGACACTACATGCAATGTGTGGATATGTATGTGATGTATGATTATGATTCATATCATATGAAGTATCTTGATCGGGACCCTGATGTTTTTATCTTGTTTTAAAGATATACAGCTGGGTATTTATGATTTTTTCTTGGGGATGAACGATAACTTGATGTACCATGACTGAGGATTAGAGATATTAATAAACCATGTTGGAGGAGAGCAAAGTGTCAGAGAACCGACAGTGTTGAAGACGTGAATTCCGTTGAGGAGGTAAGTCCTTTGTTGAGAGTATTTGAATATATCTTCTTAATGATTGCTCTGTGGGGATTCCTCCAGATTATTGACTCTGAGGGAGGACTTCTGGATTACTTTAGACATTGTCTATTTTCCTTTCCTATCTTTTACTAATCATACATATATTTTGCGAAAGAAAAGATAAATGATAATCATGTTCATATGCATATGTTCATTCAAAATTATCATTGGACGTTTGTGAATTCGAGAAAGGGAAAAACTCAGAAAAATAGAAAGGAAAATTAATAACTTGTATTAAGGAAAAGCCATGAATAGGCAAGATAATAAGAGAACATTTGTGTGTTTTTAGAAAAGACAAACAATAAAAGAAAAATAGCTATGTGGAAACAATCCTATTGAGTTTCAATTCTATTATTGCTGATATGTCTTCGAGTATCTCATCCCTTGCTTGTTGGAGAAAGATGATTGAATCGGTCTGTGCCTTTTGAACTTGATATCGTAAATTGAACTGAATGATGAGTGATCTGAATGAGACATAGTCGTACGCTTTAATCCTTAAATTTTGCCTAGGCCGCCCTTTCAGGTTTTCAGCCTACCAGGATACCATTTTTTGCCAAGTCGCCCTTTCGGGTTTTCAACTTGTCGGGTGTACAATTTTTTTATATATATCCCTAATTTTTGCCCGAACCTTTTTGGTTCGCCAGGATGCCCTTACTTTTTCTAGGTACGTCGACCTAGAGGGTCTTATTTATGCGTAGTATTTTTTGACTATGTCTGCATTCACAGGATGTGGAAAGTCTTCGCCATCCATAGTAGTGAGTATCATTGCTCCTCCAGAGAATATCTTCTTAATTACGAATGGTCCTTTGTATGTGGGAGTCCACTTGCCCCTAGGATCTCCTTGTGGTAGAATAATTCTCTTTATAACCATGTTGCCAGTCTGGTATGCTTGTTGCTTGACTCTCTTGTTGAATGTCTTGATCATAAGCTTCTGATATAACTACCCATGACAAACAATCGTAAGCCTTTTCTCATCAATCAGGTTTATTTGGTCTAGTCGAGTTTGGATCCATTCATCTTCCTCTAACTCTGCATCTTTCATAATTCTTAGAGATGGAATCTGAACTTCAATCAGTAACACTGCTTCCATGCCATAGACTAGTGAAAATGGGGTTGCCCCAGTTGAGGTGTGTGCTGAAGTGCGGTAACCATGTGGAGAAAATGGTAACATTTCATGCCAATCTTTGTAAGTATTGGTCATCTTTTGTACAATCTTCTTTATGTTCTTATCTGCGGCCTCCACTGCGCCATTCATCTTTGGTCTATAGGGAGAAGAGTTGTGGTGTTTGATTTTGAGCTGCGTGCAAAGTTGAGTAATCATCTTGTTGTTTAGGTTGGTATCGTTGTCGGTGATAATCCTTTCGGGGATGCCATATCGACAAATAAGGTTATGCTTAATGAATCGAGTCACCACATTCTTAGTAACGAAGGCGAATGAAGTAGCTTCTACCCATTTGGTTAAGTAGTCAATGGCCACTAGGATGAAACAATATCCATTGGAAGCAATAGGTTTGATTTCCCCAATCATATCGATGCCCCACATTGCAAAAGCCCAAGGAGCAGTCAGGACATTCAATGGAACTGGAGGTACGTGTATTTTGTCAGCATAGATCTGGCACTTATGACAAGTTCTGGAATGCTGATGGCAGTCGGTTTCCATAGTGGACCAGTAGTATGTCCACTAGAGTGAGTTCCAAAGGTACTGTCATGCATGTCTTCCATAATATCTTCTGCTTCCTTCTTGTTCACACAACGAAGCAAAGTTGAATCATGATTGCGCTTGTATAGGGTACCGTTGCTTAGGAAGAATTTTGAAGCAATTCTTCTCAAGAACTTCTTGTCATTGATAGATGCCCCTTCAGGGTATTCTTAAGCTTCGAGATATCTTTTTACTTCATGAAGCTATGGCTTTTCTTCAACCTCGTCAGTAGTTATCTCATAACAGTATGCCGGTTCATCATGTCTTTCAATAATAACTATAGCGGCCTCATTGTCCCATCTGACTTTGGACATGGACGACATAGTAGATAGGGCGTCTGCCAGTTGATTCTCCTCTCGGGGAATATGTTCAAAAGTAATCTCTTCGAAGTGAGGAATCAGGGATAACATCAAATCTTTGTAAGGCATGAGATTAGGATGCTTAGTGTCCCATTCTCCTTTGATCTGACTAATTACCAGGGCTGAATCCCCATATACTTCCAAGAACTTGATTCTTAAGTCAATAGCAGCTCTGAGACCCAAGATACATGCTTCATACTCAGCCACATTGTTGGTACAATCGAAACACTGTCTTACTGTAAATGGATTGTGTCCACCTGCCGGAGAGATGATCATAGCGCCAATACCATTACCAAGTGCGTTCGAAGCTCCGTCAAAAACCATGGTCCATCGGGATCCTGGTTCAGGTCCTTCATCCGGACCAGGTGGTTCACAATCAGTTACAAGCATAACATCTTCATCTGGAAATTCAAAACTCATAGATTGATAGTCGTCTACAGCTTACTGGGCCAAATGATCTGCTAACACACTTCCTTTGATTGCCTTCTGTGTTATATACTGGATGTTGTACTCTGTTAATATCATTTGCAATCTTGCTATTCGTCTAGAGAAAGCGGGTTTCTCAAACACGTACTTGATAGGATCCATCCTAGAAATCAATAAAGTGGTATGGTTCAACATTACTGTCTCAGTCGGCGAGTAGCCCATGCCAAAGCACAACAAGTTTTCTCGAGTAGTGAGTATCTTGTTTCGCAATCTGTAAACTTTTTGATAAGGTAGTATATTGCATGCTCTTTTCGACCAGACTCGTCATGTTGCCCCAGTACGCACCCCATTGTGTTCTCCAATACTGTTAGATACATAATTAGAGGTCTTCCATCAACATGTGGTATCATAATCGGAGGTTCTTGAAGGTACTTCTTGATTTTGTCAAAGGCTTCTTGACATTGGTCATTCCATTTCACTGCTTGATCTTTCCTCAGTAGTTTGAAGATTGGCTCACAAGTAGCGGTCAGATGGGAAATAAACCTGGAAATGTAGTTCAAACGTCCCAAGAATCCTCTAACTTCTTTCTCATTCCGCGGAACCATCATTTCTTGTATGGCTTTTACTTTCGCGGGGTCGACATCAATACCTTTACTGCTAACGACGAAACCTAGTAGCTTACCAGACCTTACCCCAAAAGTACACTTGTTTGGATTTAGTCTCAACTTGTATTTCTTCAACCTATCAAACAATTTCTACAGGTGGACCAGATGTTCTTCTTCAGTGATAGACTTTGTAATCATATCATCAACATAGACCTCTATCTCTTTATGAATCATATCATGGAACAGAGCTACCATTGCGTGCTGATACGTTGCCCCGACGTTCTTCAACCCAAATGGCAAGACCTTGTAATAGAAAGTGCCCCGAGGAGTAGTGAAAGTTGTCTTTTCCATGTCTTCGGGTGCCATCTTAATCTGATTATAACCTGAGAAGCCATCCATGAAAGAAAATATTTTGCATTGCGCAGTGCTATCAACTAGAATTTCAATATGTGGTAGGGGAAAATCATCTTTAGGACTTGCTCGATTCAAATCTCTATAGTCTACACACATTCTGACCTTTCTGTCCTTCTTGGGTACCAGTACTATATCGGCGATCCATGGTGGATAGCTCACAACCTTCAGGAAACCGACACTGAACTGTTTCTCAACCTCTTCTTTGATCTTCTGAGCCATGTCAGATCTGCTTCTTCGTAACTTCTGTTTAACCAGAGGATTGTTTTCTTTGATAGGTAGACGGTGAACCAAAATATCAGTATCGAGCCCAGGCATATCTGCGTAGGACCAAGCAAATATCTCAACATTTTCTCGTAACATCTGAATTAATTTCTGTTTGACAACATCTTCTAGTTCAGCCCCTATCTTGATTTCTTTCTTTTCTTCGTCAGTACCTATGTTCACAATCTCGATTGGCTCTTCATGCGGCTGTATAGTCTTTTCTACTTGCTCTAACAATCTGGAAAGTTCTCTAGGCACTTCAAAATCTTCTTCACCTTCATCCTCAGCTTGGTAGATCGTATTTTCAAAGTAATATTTAGCAATAGCAGAGTCGTTATCAATAGGATCCATAGTGGATATGGATCTGCAGTGTATTATGTGGGTGTGTGTAAGAACACATAGCTATAGAAAAGTAAAGAAAAATAAAAAGCGAACACACAATTTGAATACGAAACGTCCAATGTTTTTATTGAATGAAAATATGCTTATGAAATGACAAGCCCTAACAAATGGACCGTTGTGCCCCGGGCAAGACACACGGCTTTAAAGTTTATTGTTTATTAAAGTACAAAAATTAAAACTGGGAAACATAAAACAAAACAAAACTAGAAATGGCAATTACTCCTGACTATAGGAGATAGAGACAATGTCTTTAGTCTTCCAGTTGTCCAGCCCTTCGTCAGGTGTAGGAAAGATCCACTTGTCCAGGTTGCAATCATCTTCATCCTCTCCTATGACATTGACCCCTTTGCTGATGAAACGATATTTCATGCCTTTTGGGCGAGAGTGTTGTTCTCCCTTATGATCTTTAGCAGTGCAGCATAAACCCCATTTGTTGGATTTGTAGGGAATATCAGGGAGTTGCCCCCAGATAGTACAACCATCTTCTTCAACCACAACCCTAGCATCCTTTAGAGAAGCCATTGTATGAGGAATTCTAGTACTTGGTCTCATTTATGAAGCTCACCACGTATTCTTCTTCCCCATACACTGTAACAATCTTGCCTTTCATTGGGTATTTCAGTTTTTGATGCAGAGTTGATGTCATATCATTTGCCCCATGGATCCAAGGGCGTCCAAGTAGACAGGAATAAGCGGGATGAATGTCCATAACATAGAATACACTATTGAAAGTCTGAGAACCTACTCTGATTGGGAGCTCCACTTCACCATATACCGTACTCCTTGAACCATCGAAAGCTTTCACTATCACATCACTGGATTTCAGCACGATTCCTTCTGGGTTGAGTTTGTCCAACACCAACTTGGGTAGCACATTCAGAGACGAGCCATTGTCAACCAGTACATGGTCCATAATGGTACCCCCACATTCAATGGAGATGTGTAGCGCCTTGTTATGATTCTTTCCACTAGGACTCAGATCAGCATCAGAAAACCCAAGGTAATTGTCTGTTGTCAGATTTGCGATACAATTCTCGAGTTGGGTGACAGTAATCTCTTGAGGCACATGAGCGGCCTCTAGAAACTTCATCATTGCTTTGGCGTGAGTCTTGGAACAACTTAGGAGTGACAGCATAGAAATCTTAGAAGGAGTATGCCCCATCTGTTCAACGATGTCGTAATCACTCTTGCGGATGATCTTCAGGAACTCATTTGTTTCTTCAGAAGATGTATTTTCAGTAACGGTCTCCACTGGTGTCTGGACAGGTTCGTGCAATGGTCCTTTACCTCGAATATCAGCATTAGGAATATTTGTAATAGTAGGTGAAGTAGTGTTTGGAGAGATCTCTGGAGAAAACACTCTTCCACTTCTTGTCACTTTACTAGTTCCGGCAATATTACCCACATCGGGATTGGCGTCTTCAGAAACTTTGTCAGCTATGAGTTCTTGCTTAACTCCTTGAATATAGACCTCGACACCATAGTTCCATGGGATAGCCTTATCAGAAGAATATGGAATTGAACCAGGCTTAGTGATGATGATGGGAGCCACACGGGGTTCAGCAGAAATCTTGAAAGGAGCCTTAGTAAGGATCTTCAGCGGGGCTTTAGAAATTACCGACACGTTTTCAATCTTCAAGCCACGGGAGAAACCTTCGCTCAAATTCTCTATAGAAGGAATCTTTTCAAACCTGATAGTGTGACGATCCATCCAGCCTTGACCTCTTTTCAAGTTCTCACAACCATTGGGTTGGGATGCACAATAATAACAACCTGGGTCGCAACCTGGAAATAAACCAGCTTGCAACAGCTTTCTCTTGATGTCAGGGAGAGAAGTTGACATATCTCTCACATCATAGACATGGACTGTGTCAATGATAGCGTTAACAGTCTTGTCTTGTTTTGGCATGGGAGCAGTAATGACATTCGGAGTTTCCAGCGGGTCAAACTCGATTTCACCAGCATCTATCATGTCTTGGATCTTATTTTTTAGTGCCCAGCAGTTATCAGCATGGTGTCAAGGACAATTGGAGTGGTACACACATTTTGCATTAGGATCATAGTTTGGAGACGTAGTAGTGACATTCTTTGGAGGATCTCTTATGGTGATCAGATTGGCCTTCAACAGATGTTGCAGGGCTTGAGATAAAGGCATGTTGATCTTAGTGAATTACCTTCTAGGTGCGTCTGACCTACGTTGATACCCTTGTTTGGGAGCTTGTTGAGGTGTTGGTGTAGAGATAAGAACGACTCCAAATACCACACTCCACACGTTTTCCAGTCAAAATGAGATCAGTGAAACCAGATGAGGAACTACCCAGCAAGTGACTATAGAACGGCTCAGTTAGCGTGCCCATGAACATGTCCACCAATTCCCTATCAGTCAAGGAAGGTTGGACTCTTCCAGCTAAATCTCTCAACTTTTGAGCATACTCCTTGAAACTTTCCTTAGATCCCATAGACATGCTCTATAGTTGCATGCAAGTTGGTGTGAGGTCAGAGTTATATTGATATTGCCTGTAGAAAGCAGCAGCCATGTCTTCCTAAGTGCGAATGTTACCAATCTCCAGCTGATAGTACAATTCCAGTTGAGTCCCAGACAGACTCTCTTGGAAGAAGTGAATCCACAGTCTCTTGTCTTCAGTATGAGGTTGGATCTTCCTAACATACAATCTTAAGTGCATCTTGGGGCAGGAGACTCCATCATATTTAGCAAAAGCTGGAGTCTTGAACTTTTGAGGAATGATGACTCCAGGAATGAGCCCCAGCTCTTCAAAATCCACCCCTGGTACCTTCTGAATTTCCATATTTCTCAATCGTTCCTCTAGTAGCCTGTACTTCTCGTCAGCATAGTCATCTTCATGGAAATAGTCTCCCTCATCATCATCTTGATTAGCAGAGCCTACATTGCTTCCAGCGTTGGTCTTGGTACTAACATCATCATCTTCTTCTTCCTCCTTGGGAATTTCAGCTTCTTCGGCCTTTTTGAGAGGGCCTTTGAATCTTCTTCACAGGTTGAGAACACCTTTAGGTTTCTTAGCTTTCTTCTTCTTAGTCAAGAGTGATTCCAGCTCGTCTTGCCCCTTGGACAAATTCAGAATTAAAGCTTGGAACTAAGCATTCTGAGCTTGGAGATTTTTGACAGACTGTTCAAGATCCATTTTCTCACTGAAATAAATAGTGGAAAGATGAGGTATTTGCATTATTGAACCTGTAATGTAATGTTTATGAATGGTATGATTATGCGGATGCAATGTTTTCAAGGAGTTTAAAGGCTTTTTTAACACATTTAAAAAAAGAAAATAGAAGCAAAATAAATTAATAACTCAACTGAAAACCAATATATTATAAGTTTTATAGTTACATCAAAAGGTACTGAAAATAATAATAAAATAATAAAATAAAAAAGATATCAATCTTCAAGTCGACACTTCCTTTTCAAACTCCTGATCTCTTCCTTATGTGCTTTGATCATTTAGTTCCTTTCCTGAACCAGCCTATCAATCTCTTGTTCCCATGAGTGTATCTGATCTGGAGAGATAAAATCTTCAATCTTCCATTTACGGGAGAAATAGTCAAGCATACCGTCTTGCTCTTTAGCATCAGCCACTAACACTGCTTTTTCAGCCTCAACCTCACGTAAGCATTTTTCAAGATCAGCTTTTTCTCGTCTCAAGCAAGCAATAGTGGCAGCAAGGTCTTCGTCCGGAGCGGGTACATAAGGCTGCACCTCTACAGGAATGACTGAAGGAGTAATCCTTGGACCTATAGGTGTGTCAGATGGATATGGTATTCCAAACTCAATGACTCGATCGTAAATCCATCTAAAATAGAGGTCTGAAGGAGTATAGTTTCTTAATCCCAAATCTCTTATACCCACCTTTTTTACCTCGTACCAAGCTTTAATGAAACGGCCCATTTTTCCGGTTATATCGGAATCGTAGTCGAAATTTTCCGCACTAAGATATATGGATTGTGGCCTATCTTTCAAAGCAAAACCAAACTGATATCGAGCAAGGATAGGATTGTAAGTGATTCCCCCTCGGGTACCAAGAAGAGGCACATTAGGGAATTCTCCGCAACGATCAAATAACTCGATACCCTCGAACTCTTTTTTATGCCTGATGATGTCATCATAAGAAAGCTTCATAATTCTCTGAATCCAAGTCAAACCCTCTTTGTTCCTTATTACTGGTCGAGGAAAGTGCGAAATAAATCACTTGTGCAGAAGAGGAATACATCCGAGAACACAACCTTGTCTTTTTGATACTCTAGCATTGATGGAATGCAATAAATCACCAAGTAGAGTGGGAACAGGATTCATGCTAAGGAAGATCTTAATAGAAGCCCTATCAACAACTTTGTCGCAACGGTGAAGCAAAACTTATCCATATTTTAGCAGCGTTAGAATACTTTCCAAAGCATCCATGCTTAAGGCTTTAGCAAAAATATTGGCCTTCTCGTATAAGAAATCCACAGGTATTCGAAAATAGTCTCTTCTATTAATCCAAACCTTGTTAATTTCTGCCCTTGGTAGGTGTAAAGCAGCAGCAATGTCTTCCAACTTAGGACCTCCATCCTCACCAGTGTAAGGAATTTGATCAGGTATGGGGATGTCCATTATATGAGAAAATTCTTCCAATGTAGATACCAGTAGAAAATCTCTATAAGTAAAATAGTGAAGAAGAGGATCATAAAACTGCATCATGGAATTGAGGAGAGCTTCATCCACTCTGGTTCGCATTAAACTTATCAGTTTGTTGAGAGGCTCGGTGAGGACGAGAGAACCAATAATATCATCACATAAGAGCTTTAATATAGTGGGTACTTTCTTGAAGTTGAGAAAGAAAGGCTTCCGGACTATGAATAAGGCTTGCATGGAGTATGATCAGGTGTCCTTCCCAAAGGTACTTCTATGGATAAGTTGAAATCAGCAACGGGTTCTATGAGTTATTCAGAATTGTTAGCCCTTCTAAAGCACCCTCGGACATGATGCATTTGCACCATGTAATGATACTTTGAGAAAGAACCTATCTGAATTGTAGTATCGGGTAGCAACTAGATTCTCAACATTTGTCAAGAGTAGTCCCCCCACTACGTTCCTAAAGGCCAAGATGGGTTAAAGGTGACTAAAGGTTCTTGAGCTCCGACACACCCACAGGCACATACACAGACCTTCCTCATTTGAGAAAGGTGTGCATATAGCTATGGAGTCCTAACTCAAGCGTGAACTTCATATTGACTTATCTCCCACATATGTGAAAGAGGTCGCCATGACTATGCCACTCCTATCTTAAGTGTACTTGAATCCGGGTGTAGGATTCGTCCTTCATTTATTTCCCAAAACAGCCCTGAAAAATAAAGCAAGCAAAGCAAACAGTAGAAAACAATTAGGTGATCCTAAACTTTTAAGGTAACCCCTCTTTTATTCGAAAGTTCCCCAGCACAGTCGCCAATTCTGTAATACGGTGAACTGACTTTATCGAAATGTACGGTAAGCAAGAGTCGCCACCGACTTTTATTTTATCCAAATTAATGAAAGGCTAAAAGAATAGAAAAAAACCTTTTAAAAGAAATTTTGACTTCGGGGGGTAATTTATACAAAGGGAAGGTGTAAGGCACCCTTTGTATCCATGGTTTTCCATGGGCTCTTAATTGCTTTGCTCTTTTTGAAACCAAAAGTTTAGAAATATAGAAGAAGAAAATAAGGACTTTAGCTTGTAAATGAGCGTAGCCATATTGGAGTTTTTGAGAAAAGTGTAGAAAAAGGAATTTAAACCGGAGCATGCAATTAAGGGCAAATTACCTTGATATTTGTAAAAATATTCTTTTAGCCTTTCAGGGATATCCATACCATAAAAGGGTAGGAAGTCCTTTTATTTGGAGGTTGAAGGGTCGTCGCAATTATCGTTTGCCATAAGACTATCCCTGCCATAGAGGGGGCAGATAGTGTAAGGGAAGGATCAAAATATCCATCATTATTAGGCAACCAAAGGACACCTCAGCATTTCGTAGGCAACTTCGAGGGACGGGATCATATTAGCGAATCGAAGGCAGCATCATTGGGATTTATGATCTTAAGAATGAACCGAGGGATACATTGCTGAGGTATCCTCGTATTCCAGGGACTTGGCTATTTTGCACTGAAAAACACAAGGCAACAAGGCAACAGGCAATAAGCAACAAGAGGGGTTACCATAAAAGGTGTGTGGGTGCACAATCACGTGATTAATTCAAATAACTTATCTTGTAAAATTAATGATTCTACATTCAATTCGAGGTTACACTCCCTAAATTACTAACCACGTAGTTAATATAAGCAGTGTTAAGTGCCTTCAAGGCCACACAATACAACCAGAAGCAGTTACATCATAAACCATGGGGAAGGGGAAGAAAAAGCAATAAATATAAAAAACCTACAAGGCAGATAGTTTTGACATAAGTAATAATAATAAAAAAAAAGGGAAATTAAAATATAATGAGTTTTAGGGTTACCGAACAATCGAGCTTCGACCGGTTGATTAACCCTGAAAATAGGCAAAGGAAGAATAAACAGAAGGGTGAGTGTAGGAGGAGTTCATTGACGTTTGAAAGTAAACCCTAATTTATTTTATAAAGCAAAAATAAAATGATATTTAAAATAATAATAAAATCAGGGACTTAGCTTTTTGATCTGATATGGCGCGTAGTCGGACGAACCCCGATGGTAACCCTGAAAAGTTGCACAAAGAAAAAGGAAAATTTTCAGTGTAGGCATGATATTCGTAAACTCTGATTAGGGCACAAGTTAACTATGATTAATAGAATAAACAAAATCAGATTAGGTGCATCATACACGCATGGGCCACGAAGCAGCGAACACACTTATTCAAAACATCAAAGCACGCGCACGTCTGAGCCAATCAGAGAAGGTCACGTCTTTGTCTTCTTCAACAAATTCTGAAACACACTTTTTATAGCGCTTGTTACAGATGCGCTATAAAAGTCTTTCTCTACTATACTTGCAAAATGGCAAATTTGCCAAAAACAAAACAAAAATTTGGCGCGACCTTCTCATCCTGATCGTCCAAACCTCACGATCATCATGGAACTTGCAATTAGTTACAATTTGTCCTAACAAGAGAAACCCCAATTGGAGCTCTCAAACCCTAACAATGGCGCAACACTCAAATCAACATGTAAATGCAATTCAGTTTCCAGAATCCATCAAAACAACATACCAAACACAAATATGCAAATTAAAATTCATGAATGATGCGTATAATTGTAGAATCGAGTTTGAGAAATATTGAACAAACCTTGAGCTATGGAGGATGATTCTTGGCTCTGCGAATGAAGGTAAGGATCAGTACAGCTTCAGAATAGTCCAGAGAACGTGTTAGGATACTTTAAACTGCTTGAATCGAGATGCAACCTTGAAAACGAATTTCTCTTTTTCTTGAGATTTTTAAGAACTCAATTAGGGTCCTTGGAGGCAGAAATTCGTAACCCTTGCATCTGGAATTGTTTGGTATTTATAATGGAAGGATTAGGGCAACAGAAATTTGATCAAATCTCCTTGAATCAATCTTTTGCAAATTGATTGGGAATTGATTTTCAATGTTTCTAAATATGATCAAATTCAATCTTTTTTACCCAATCTTCCCTTGCATGAAATTTGATCGACTTGGAGAAATATATTGATTGATTTCTTGACTTAAAATCAAAGCAAATTCATATCTTTCATTAATTTATTATTTTATATAATTAAATTATGATTTAAATGCGTAAAAACCATAAAATAATTAATAAAAATAATATAAAATAGAAAGATACATTTTTGGGACGTGCATGGGTTTAAGATGAAGATTGGATGAAAAGAATATAGGCCCATTTGGAAATATTTGGAGTTTTGGACCTTTTCTCTTCATGCATACCCTTGAAAATAGGTGAACTTGTGCACCTTGCCATTTCTTCATATTTCAACATTTTTTCAAGTTCTTAGACTTTTTAGAAACCTTGAAGAGTCCTCTATTCAATGATTTTGGTCTCATGTCAAAATAATTTTCCATGCTCCTTGTATGCTCTTTTGAAAAAGATGACTTTTGGTTGACTTTCAAAAGGGACCTGTAATGTTTTGAGTCATATCTCCCAAATGAAGCATTTTTGGCCTTGGCTTGTGAGAGACAAAATTGTAGAGAATTCAATTTCCTTCAAAATGAGCTTTGAATGGGAAATTTCTGATGTTCCATGTTTTCCCCTATGAAAACCCTAAATTAGAAACTCTTGAATTTGTTGATTTCTGATCTTTTCTTGATGAACCATGATCAATCCTTGATCAAATGGTGAATGATACTTCAAAATAAGGTTGTTTACAAAAAATCAGGAGTTTTGACTGTACTTTGACCACAGTTGACTTTTAGGTCAAACTAGTCGACTGTTGACTTTTTGAGCAATTGAGTGATCAATCCTTGGAATTAAGACCTGAATTTTGTCATGGAGATACTTTGAAACATCATAAGACATATGAAATGCATTGGAGCCTTTGATTCATTCATTTTCTTTAGAAAGACTAAAACCCTAATCTTTGAGCCATTGTTTAGGAGGGGTGTCTTTGAGCCTTGAACTTTGATATGAGTTTGAATTAAGAGAAATAAGATGGGCAAATTTTGGGGTATGACATTCTTCAATGAATCAAACATTTCAAATGTGTGCAGCTCTTATGTGGACAATTAGTGACTACCCTGCTTATGCTATGTTGTCGGGTTGGAGCACCTAAGGAAAATTGGCGTGTGCATGTTGTAAATCTAACACCAATTCGTTATACCTCAAACACAGTCATAAGATGAATTATATGGACCACCGTATCTTTTTACCAATAACTCATTCTTGGAGAGGTGATGTGAAATTGTTTAATGGAGAAGAAGAACATAGGACTGCACCATCCATGTTAAACGGGGCATAAATTCTTGAACTCTTAAAAGATTTCGATAATGAATTCGGGAAGAAGAAAAAGAAGAAAGTTGATGGCCCGTGGAAGAAGAGGTCAATTTTTTTATTTGCCTCATTGGGCTCAAAATACTTGCGTCATAATCTAGATGTAATGCACATTGAAAAAAAACATATGTGATAGTATTATTGGAACTCTTTTGGACATCCCGGGGAAGACAAAAGATCATATTAAAGCCCGCTATGATTTGCAAGAATTGGGAATTAGAGAAAGACTTTATCCAAGGGATATTGGTGGAGGACGTTCAGAGTTTGCAAAAGCATGTTTCTCAATTACTCCGCATGAGAAGTCAATTTTTTGTGGAGTTATAAAGGCTGCCAAGTTACCAGATGGGACTGCATCAAATATTTCAAAATGCGTACAAGTTGCTGACAAAAAAAATTCAGGTTACAAGAGTCATGATGCGCATTTCATGTTACACTATTTGTTGCAAATCACCGTAAGAAGCACAATTCCCAAAGAGGTGGCAACCCCACTAATTCTTCTTGGTTCCTTTTTTCGCTCTCTATGTTCGAAAGTTATACAAGTAGAAGATTTAGATTACCTAGAAGAGGAGATTACTGAGATACTTTGTTAGTTGGAGATGATATTTCCTCCAGTTTCTTTGCCATAATGGTTCACTTGCCTATTCACCTGGTAAATGAAGTTAGATTGGGTGGTCCTGTTCAATTTCGATGGAGCTATGTCCGCAATAGAGGTTATCCTGAAGGTTCTATTGCCGAGGGTTATCTGGCTGAAGAAGCTACAACATTTTGCTCAAGGTATTTGCATAGCAATGTAGATACAAGGTTGAATAGGAAGAGTCGGAATTATGATGTTACTGATTCACTTGAAACAAATCTAGATGATTATTTTACAACTGTGGGTTGTCCTTTAGGGGGGGCAGGTGAACCCTTTCATCTTGATGTGAAATCAAAGGATGATGCCCATCAATATATCTTATTCAATTGCAGTGAAGTTCAAATTTACATCAGGTACTACACTAACTATTTGTCCTCCATTGTATTTATCTACTAATAACATTAGAGTTATGTTAACATATAATTGTTGACTTTTGTAGTGAGCATGATCAGAGTGTTAATTCAAACACTAACAAAAGGAAGTGGACCAAGGCCAAAAGTCAAAGTAAAGAATTTGGTGAATGGTTTAAAACTCGTGCCTAGAAAGATGATGTGCCATTACAGCTTGAAAAACTTTCTAGAGGTCCTAATTTTGTTGCAAAGAGGTATCCAGGTTACATCATTAACGGATATAGGTTCCATACTATGAAACGAGATACAAATCGCAAAACACAAAATTCTGACGTAACTTTAGTTTCACTAACTTCAAGTTTTGCTAGCTCCAAGGATGGAAATCCTAGGACAGAACCCATCACATATTATGGAGCCATTGTTGATATAATTGAGTTATACTACTATGGAAACTTCAACTTTGTGTTGTTTAAATGCGATTGGTTCGAGGTTGAAAAAGACAAATACAGACTTACTTGTGTGCGTTTCAATAAGAAAATTTATCAGAATGATCCGTTTGTGCTACCTTCTCAAGTTCATCAATGTTACTATGTCCAAGACCCTTTTGATCCAAACCGGCATTATGCTCTACAAACAGTGATGGTGAATTAAATTGGGTTAGGGAAGACATACCTGCAACAATTGCTGAAACACCTCATGAAATGAATGAAGCTGAAAGTGGTGGAGAGGATTTTGATTATGATGATACCCTATTTGATTTCATGGACTGATGTATAGATTGTTAATTACTTCCGTATTTAGCTATTTAAATTTGTTGCATTCTATTGGTTAAAATGCTTATTCTTTTCACTTGATTAAATTATTCCTAATGTTATGTTTTTTGCAATGTTAACAGAAAATGAAGAAGGTATCAAACTTACAAAGAAGACAGTTGCCGCACAAAAGGGTGAACAAGTTACTGCCAATTTTCGGTTGCCTCTATTTAGATCAAGTGCTGAATTGGCTAAGAAGTATGATATCAAATGTGAGATGTTAAATAATAACCGTGAAGGACCTAGTAAAGTAGGCATTCGGCCTCCATTTGTGCCTGCATCTAGGGAACTATACAACTTATCTAAGCTTGAAACTGTTGGTCCAACAATTGATACTCCGGCCGATGTGTTGTATCTCACCAAAATGAGGACAAGGCAGACAACTCCTAGAAAAATAGGGGCTGAAGTAGCTGATTTAAGGACCAGGCAACAATTTCCCAGAAAAACATGGCCTAAAGTAGCTGATTCAAGGACCAGGCAACAACTTCCTAGAAAAACAGGGCCTGAAGTATCACTAACAAGGACCAAACAACAACCTTAAAATGCAAAGCAACAAGGTTCAAGTGCAAATCAGCAACCTTCAAGTGTAAAGCAACCTTCAAGTGCAAAACAACAAGATTCAAGTGCTAAGCAACAAGCTTCAAGTGCGAAGCAACCTTCACGTGCAAAGCAAAATCCTTCAAGTGCAAAGCAGCAACCTAAGGAGAAACAGGTGGTTAACACTGTTGATTCAAGGTCAAAGAAGAATCATATGAAAAGGTCAGTGTCTCGAAGATGATGGAAGATGATGGAAATTCAAGGAAAGAGCAAGGAAGTGTCTCAAAGAAGACAAAATGAACCCCAATGTGTAAATCGACTTCAGTTGAAGAATTCCTCAAAGAAAATGGGGAAAATGTGAAGAAGGAGATGAATGTGAAAATCTTGAGGAAGAAGAAAATATAATGGGTGAAGAAGAAAACACTCAGCAAATTGAAAGCGAAAAAGCTGAAGGTACGTAGTAAACTTTATAATTAGTATAGTCCAAGTCATATAGCATATAATTGAAGACTGAATGTTATTTATAATTGAAGACTGAATGTTATTTATAATTGAAGACTGAATGTTATTTATAATGGGACAAAAACAATTAGAAGTTAAATTCACATTTCAAATAATGTGAATAATGTGATTGAATTGTTTCTGCATTTTTTTTGTTTCTGCATTTTTCGAATAATGTGAATAGAAGTTAGAAACCAACCTGTGTTCTTTTGTTTTTATTGATGTTATGTTTCCTCAATAGTTTCCAGATAAGATTCATTCACTCTTTTGAAAATGTTGGGTGTAGAGTTAGTTAACAGGATAGGGTGGTCACACTTTGATAGATCAAAAGAAGTATTCACTATATTCTAAAATAAGAGTTTTTTAAATTTGCTTTACACTGATATTTTTAGTAAACTGAAAATGTCATTGAAAGAAGTAGTAAAAAAACTTGTGTATGTCTAAAACTAGTCAAATTGCTCACTTCTGAAGTTTCCTTTATAATTATTGTTTCATTCAAACTCATATCCCATTCTAATAGTTTATCTAACATAGGGACAAGTAAGAAAAAGACACGTGGACCAACTCAATGTTTGAAAATCCATGCTAGAAAGGAGGAGGATCGTAAAGAGGTGGTCTTAGACGATGATGGAGAGCCTATTGGACCCAATGATTGAACCGTGACAGATTTGAGTTGTTTCCTTGGCACTGTCGCGAGGAATTCAGACTTGTGTCCCTTAGTTTATACTAACTTCAGAGCTTTGAGGAAAGCTAACAAAGACCGTATATGGGAATTTGTCACTGTATGATCAATAAGGGTTTTTCTCATTTTGTTACTTGTGTCCTTATTTACTTTATCTAAATTCATTCTTGTAGGATAATTTCATTTTCCCTGATAATGGAAGCAGAGTAGTTTTCTCTCGCATAAATGATGCTTGGAGGCGTTAGAAGAAAGATATCAAAAAGAGTTGTTTTTTAAAGTACACTACTATGAGTGAAATATTGAAGCATCGTCCCCAGACCGTACCTGTAGTTCATTTCAAGCAATTGATATCCTATTGGAAAAATAATAACATCCAAGTAAGATGATTTTATCCCTTATTTACAACTTTTATTCATAAACCATGATCAAGAACTTTTATAAGAGTTGTTGTACAAGTCTTATTGAAGTGATTTAATCTTTTCAAGAATTATTCAAGTGTCCTTGTCAAGAATTATTGAATCTTTTAGAAGTGTCCTTATTCAATTTACCTTTTTCAATATCTATGTTGTTTCTGAATAGAGTGAACAGAGTTAATTGTTGATTTACTTATCTTGTTGTTTCTGAATGTAGAAAATTAGCAAGATAAATGATGTGAACAGAGCTAAGCAAAAGTATCTGCATCGAATGGGAGCGACAAACTTTGCAAGGATTCGTGCAAAACTGGTAGGGTGTTTATACATTCAACCAATTTATAATTTTGTACTGGTAGGGTGTTTATGCATTCAACTAATTTATAATTCTGTGTTTAATATCAACCAATGTAGCGTGCAAAGAAAGAGGACAGAAAGGATGTTAGCCAGGCAAAGATGTTCATTGAGACTCGACAAAGTCGAAAAGTAAAACAACCGGATAAGGAAACACGAACTGCAATTGTAAGTTTTCTATGGCACAAACTGCAATTGTCCTAGATTGAATTTGTTGCTTTGCCATTGATTTAAGTCCACCAACAATGTGTTGTTGTTAAGTTCTCCATGAGAATATAAGTTACATGTTGCAAACTAGGATCAGCTTCATGTTGTTGCTAATGTTGTTAATGTTGGTCGGCATTGTATAAGAGACCGACATTGTCCTTAACATACGAGTATAGTTTACATTATTAATTAAGTTGTTTATCGGGTAATGAGATAATTTTGAATCTGGTGAAGTTGTATAGAGGAATTAAATGATGAATGGTGAACAAATGTTAACTATTGTATCTTCAATTGATATTATATATTGCAAGAAGTTTATATCATTAATTTCAAGAGAATATTTTGTGAACTAATCTGAATATTTTGAAATTAGGCTAAGCTGCAAGATTCAGTTCAGAACTCAACTGAATCTGAAACATTTAAGTCATTATTTAGGAAAGAAAAATCTGGACGAGTTCGTTGCTATGGAAGAGCAATTACACCAACCATGCTTAAAAGAAAAGAAGAAATTTTGGTTATTAAAAAGCAGCGTAGTGATGAAGTGGCTGGCATGAAGAGGGAGATGGATGGTATGAAGGCACTTTTTAAGACCATGATGAAGCAACAAAACCCACATATGAGTGACGAGGAGATCTCTAATATGATGGCAACTGCAATGGGCTGTTCCAATAGTACTACTGTTGCTCCTGCTGATCCACATTCGTCTGCATCAACTCATATCCCTCATTGTGAAGAGGTATACTCTAAACTTCAAACTTTATTACCTTCTATTGCTCCCTGTTGAATGACTCTAAACTACAAACATATTACTTTAGGAAATTGAAGGAATTATAGGACATAACTACTGTTTTGATTTGATTTGGCTAGTGGTGGAAATGAGAATCAAAGGTTTTTGATTTGGCTACTGTTTTTCATTGATGATGTTTTAGGTTTAGCAAATGGTGGAATTAGGGTAGGGTTTGATATTGGTGGTGGTTCTGGTTCTTTTGCTGCTAGGATGTTTGATAGAAATCTTACTGTGATTACCAATACTCTTAATGTTGGAGTTTTTTATGTTTGATATTGATCGAGTATTGCAAGCCAGATTGTTTTCGTTTACTACTAACATAAGCTTATTTCATAAGCTGAAAATAAGCTTATGGGAACAAATTATGAAATAGACTGTTTTGATTCAGTTTGTGCATGTTTGATTCAGTTTCTATTTCCTTCTAATTCTCCTCAAAAAATGAATACTGCTAGTTTCCGTTTCCATTTCCATTTTCTTTCCATTTCCACAAGAATACTGCTAGTGCCCTAGGAAATGGCACAGAGGACCCTTTTGATATCTTGAATGCTTATAGTATGTTTGGAATCATTTTACATGCAGAATGGAGGCGAAGAAGCATGTAATGACGATATGGATGAAGCTTGTGATTATGAAGATGTGGAAGAAGCTTGTCGTGAAGATATGGAAGAAAAACAGGGAGATGATCAAGAAGAAGAATATAATGATGCATGAGTTTAATTAATAGTATAGTTGTGTTTTATATTATGTAACTCTTAGAACTTATATTTTGAATTCGGGATGACTCTCTTGAGAGAATTAAACTTGGTTGTGTTTAAGAATGTGACATAAAAACTTATATATATTTTAGCGACCTTATTAGTCGGTAACGTCCCTTGATGTTATTTCTTAATGAATATTTTGTTCTTGACAATAATGTTTAATTTGCTTGTAATTAGATTCTAATCATCAATGTCTACGAAAATGACTATTATTGTTAGAATTTTATATTGATATAAAATGACATTTTTATGCCATGGCACAAGAAACCATATATGGCAAGATTAAGGGTGTAGAACGTACACAATATTTTCAGGGTTTGATATTGGTGGTCACAAACCGTGGCAAGATTAATGTTGTAACCGTACAAAATATAGCCAGGGTTTGATATTGGTGGTCACAAACAAACTGTGGCAAGAGAGTGGCAACTAAAGCGTATTCTATACATAAAATAAGAACTGTGGCTTTACGATATGGCCACAGTTTATAACTGAGGTGAAAGACAAATCGCGACCTTAATCTAGATCCCTAAACTGTGGCTTATACAAACCACGGATGACCATAAAATGTGGCACAAACAAGAAAACTGTGGCTTATACTTTAGGCCACGCCCGCATATCCCACAGTTATATTTCCGTGGCCAAAATGTTAGACCACGGTTATTTTGAATATTACCGCGATTTTCTGGCCGTGGCAGATGACTTTTTTTTGTAGTGAGTCTTGTAAGCATGCATAATCTATCAACAAGCGTATAGCTTCGAGTCGGGCGACTGGAGCATAAGTCTCCTCATAGTCGATCCCTTCCTCTTGACTATACCCTTGAGCAACAAGAGGGACCTTGTTGCGAGTTATAATTCCATTTTCATCTAGCTTGTTCCTAAACACCCATTTTGTGCCAATTACTCGATGGTCTCGCGGAGGGGGGACGAGGTCCCAAACCTTATTTCTCTTAAATTCACACAATATCATTATAAACCCTAAAATTCTACACACAATTCCATGGATACAACACATAAACAAAACCCCACCCTAAACATCATCATACATCCCTTTATAATGAAAGAATCCCACCCTTACCTTAGTTTTTGGATTAAATCCAACTCTATCTTCAACCTTGAGATTCACCTTTTCTCTTCTCTCTTCTTTCACAAAATCCCAAATGAGCTTCTAATTCTATTTTCCTCTAAAACCCTTTTTTTATTAAATCTTCACTAACTTCTAATTACTAATGGGCTCTAATTAACAACCCTCGCTTACTAATGCCAACTTTGGCCCAATAACTCATCTAACTCACTAACTCATGCTATTTAATATTAAATCCCAATAAATAACACAAATACCACATAAGCACTTAATTAACACATATTTGATTAAATAAAACATTTAACACATAATGACATAATTAAATAAAACACGCAAGCTGAAAACGGGCGTTACATAAGGATGAAACATGCACTAGATGCGTAAAAGCGAATATGAGGCAGTATTGCATTACATGTGGGAAAACATGAAAAAACACACTAGAAGCAAACAAAAATCAATCCAAAAAATGCAAAACCAGATAAATTGAATCATCCTACAAGATAGTACATCTCACAAGCTTTCCAAAGATATAAAGAACGCGTCAAACGGAGCTACGAGTCAAAAGATATGAATTTTCAAAGTTGACAATAAATTTACCCGCATTCAGTGGTAATCGGTTACATGGATATCATGTCATCAACAACAATAATCAAGCAACGAATTCATGCGAGTATTATTACGAACACATAATGCACAAAACTTGCAGCAACACTAGATCTAACAATAGAATGCATGTGATCATCTACAAATCTTAGATCTAACAACTTGAGATCCACAATTAATCATCATCCACATCAATCATCAACAACAACACTTAGATATAACATTCAAATCATGTTATCATTCATAATTAAGCACTTATTCAAGATTTGAATCTTACCAAACGAAGATCCAAACGAAGCGCGAACACGGACACGAATTGAAGATGAGAGTGCAAATCTGGAAGTGGATGGGAGAGAGAGAGAGAGAGAGAGAGAGAGAGGGGGGGAGAGAGAGAGAGAGAGAGAGAGAGAGAGAGATAGAGATAGAGAGAGAGGCGCAGCACCTTGGGGAAGGGAAGAGAGGGAGATTTGAACCAATATCCGAAAAATCAACTTCTTCGCGTTCTTGATGAAGCTGTTGTGAAAATTGAGAGAAAGAGTGTATTTGATCTTTGAGAGAATGAGAGAGTGTTTTGATTTTTGTTTGAGGTGAATGAAAATTTTGAGATCCTCCTTCAAAATGAGAGATGAAAGAATATATAGAGTGACCAAATACGAGCAATTCCCAAATTGCCCTTTCTAAGCGCGTTTTTGCGAATGAACTCCGACGCTCCTGAATTTTTCTGGAATCTTCGTTACATAATCAACCTTCAGGCCAAACATATGAATTGTTGGGAACGTCAAGACGAAGTTGCCATAAAAATTTTGGCTCAATCGGATAAACATTTCAGGAGTTATGAATTTTTTATCGTTTGAAAATGACGGTTCTGCACTACCAACTGCAAGTAAATCACAACTTTGAAGGTCTTCCTCAAATAATTGGCTTCCAAGTCAAACACTAAAGATGTATAGAATGCCGAAATGGTGTTGGAAACGCGAGAACTGAGCTCATACAGTCTTCTGGTTGAGAGTTAAGAATTTTTCCAAAATATCACAAAAAAGACTTTTCCTTTGAACTATCTCGGAACAGCAAAAACTCTTGATGCAAAGCACGCCGGAGTGCTAGACCTTTATCATGACAAGGATTTAATTGGTTCCTGAGTAGAGCTTGAGAAAATGAACCTTGATCCCGCAATCATAAAGACAATGATATGAATGATAATGCATATATCCTAATGCAAAACATAAACCGGTTAAAGAAAAATAGGAGGACAAATTTTGGCGTGCAACACTGCCGTTGTAGCAGATGCACCTGATACACCCGCTCCAGTAGGGCCTTCTCCATCTATCCTAGTTGAGGGGCTTTCTACGCCCGTTCCACTTGAGGGGCCTTTGTAACACCCCAAATCTACCCCGCAATTTAAACAAGGAATCAGAGTACAAAACAATCTCAAATCAACATCATATTTGAGGTGTCACATTTATCAACTAAGAACACATCACAAATCATGCTCATAATCATATATACATAACACGTATAATGGATGAACCATACTTCATTAAACTTTCAAACCAAATAGTTCATAATATCGTAGCGGAATTCAAAGAACAACGTAAATTCAAATCATAACATCCTTGCCAACATGGCAACAATTATCCAACATGTCTCAAAAGAGAACAATAATATAATTAAACAAAAGATGACAACATCCAATCAAAACATAACGACATAAAGCAACAAGCATCACAAACATTCCCCCCAAGTGCTACGTATCAGAGCATAGACACACCGACTCGAGCTATAAGGTAAACGGCCACTCCACGTCGTTACCTGCACGTTACCAACAAAGGGTAACATTCAAACAGAAGGGGTGAGATATCAAATAGTATAAAGGAAAGTATGATAATATTCATAGCAAGGAAAACATCATACATAGTTCACCGCCTCTCATTACATAGCATCTTACAACAACTTTCATCACAAGCATCAATGTTATTATTTGATTGCAATAACATATTCAATAGCACAACTAAATCATCAACATATCACAACATTCCCGTCATAATCACAAACATTCAAAGTGCAACTTAATATGCGACATGACTTTACGCACATGTATGTGGTACCATTTGGAGTCGTCTTAAACATTTCCACTTAGGCCATCGTCATTTCCATATTCAGGTTAATAATCGTTGCCATGTTTCAGGCTAATAGTCATTGACATTTTCAGGCTAAAAGAAATTTATACAATGGATGCGACACAATGATGCACATCCACAAAACACACATTTACAACACATCACAATATTGACTAAACATCACTACTTTTATAGTAATTCATCACTTCACATTCACGTCGCTATGTTGTATCATCATACAACAATGTTTCACTTCACAACAACAATCACAACATCAAACGATACAATTCAAGAAAAGGTTTAAAAAAGATATCCAAACGTTTTCAAGTCATATCCATTAGAAAGACATCAATTAGCACTTCACGGAGGTTCAAACGGCACATAAAAAGGAGTTATAAATCAAAAGATACATCATTTTAAAGTTACAAAATGATTCACACAGCATTGTACGCTTAGCGGACTCAAGCGCGCTTTGTAGAACTAAAAACAGAAGCGAACATTTTTCGCAACTCCGCTTAGCGAGCTCACACATTTTCCAATTTTCACTCAGCATCCGCTTAGCGATCCAAGGCCGCTAAGCGGACACGCGATTATGCAAAAAAATCACAAAACTAACAGATATGCGAAACCATACATCCACCACTCAAAACCCTCACTAATCAACAATTAAAATCATATAACAACATCAACTAACATCATTCATCAACATTCATCAATAGAAACATGATTTCAATCACAAATTCATGAAAATCCAACATAAACCCTAAGATTCTACAACACATATTCATGGATAGCAACATACAATCAAAACCCCGCCCTAAATATAATCATACAACCCTTTATCATGAAATAATCCCACCCTTACCTTGGGTCTTGGATTGAAGCCAACTCTATTCTTCAACCTAGCTTTCTCCTCTTATTTTCTCTCTTCTCTTCTTTCTCTTCTTTTCCCAATTACACCAAATGAGCTTCTAACTCTCTATTCTTTAAAACCCTTGGTTTGTTAAACCCTTACTAACTCTCTAATTGCTATTAGGCTCTAATTAGCACCTCTCAATTATTAATTATATCATAGGCCCAATAACTAATAACCTTGTTAACTTATGTTATTTACTAGTAATTCTCAATAAATACACAAAATCAATTAATACACAATTAACACATAATCAAATAAATAATTCACATAACACACATCAAATAAAATACGCAAATAAAACGGTTGTTACAACTCTCCCTCACTTAGAATATTTTCGCCCTAAAAAATTACCTCAATCAAATTGAAATTCTGGTGTCACCAGACTCAGATGTCATATAAGGATGTCTTGACATCTGATCTGACATTCTGAATCAGACAAGGTGGGAATACAACTAACAGTACAGAAAAGCAATAAAAACACAACAGAATTGTTCAACCAGTTCGATTCAACCAACCTACTCTGGGGGCTACCAAGCCAGGGATGAAGTCCACTATTAGCAGTATCAATTCAAAGTTAAACTCTCCCGTTTACAAATTCTCACTTAATGACTACCCAATGACCCTTCTACCTAGGTTCTCCCTAGATATGAGAAACCACTCTCACTTCCAATCATAGCAATGATGTCTAGCAGTCAACAACTCAGCCACTGCATCGATGACCTAATTTCCAACATTCTAAGCACACAAATAAATACAACTTGAAGTTGTTTCAAAGCTTCCTCCAAGAACAATACTCCTCTTGCCTACAGGCTTCGAGGATCACAATGGTAACCTTCCCACAGACTGGGAGGTTTACCTTACATACTCATCCCTTGAAAACTACATTATTAAAATTACGGCTGGTACCAAACTTAGGTTACAAAGCTTCTATTTATAACCTATTCCCAATTGGACTTGGGCTTATAATCACAACTATATTTGATGTTACAAATTAGCAGAAATCTTCTGCTAAAAGAAAGGTCTTTAATTATAAGTTTCCTAAATTGTCTCCACAATTAGAAACTACACAATCTTTAATATTCTGACTTGATTCTTTTGACCTTTAAATCGTAACAAACTGACATAACAAACTATTGCTAAAATTACTCCATAATATAAGCTCCAAGATATTCTCCAAAATATCTCCATAAAATATGCTCCAAGTAACAACAATAAGTTGTTACACTTTTGCAGCAGATTCTCCTATAAAATATTTTCACCTTTAGTTTCCTAAATGTTCTCCTTGATCTCCTTAGATATAGCTCCACATAGGATTCAATGTTTTAGGAATATTTTTTTTCTGTTATAACAGAATCCAAATTGTCAGCTTAAACACGATGTCATTTACGATGTCACGACATCTTCTTCGATATGTTGTTCCAGATGTTGAAACATTTCAACACAACATGTTTCTCCATTAAATATAACTTCAACCTGCTTTCTCTTACAAGTTATAATTCTATTTAACCTATTGCTGCTAAATTAGTTTTACCAAACATAAAGCCAATTCTCAAAAGCACTAACAGTCTCCCCCTTTGGCTTATTTTGGCTAAAACTAATTTACATAACCTTTGTATTACAGAAGCATATAAAATACAAGGGTTTAAACATTACAATTCAGTAGCAGCAATTTAGAAGTCTTAAGTAGTCATTGTTTATGATATTTGAAACTTTACAAGTGAAAGTCTTCAGTCTTCTTTTATGATGTTGAAACATCATACTAGGACATCTTTTTGGCAGGTCCAACTCCAATGTTCTCTCTCTTTTAAGTGAAGGAGTGAAAAACACTTAAAAAGGTGGGATTGAATAAGTGTAAGTCAAAAACTTGGAAGATAAAAACAATGAACACAATTATTTTTATCCTGGTTTGTTGTTAACCAAACTACTCCAGTCCACCCCTGACAAGGTGATTTACCTCAACTGAGGATTTAATCCACTAATCCAACTGATTATAATAGTTTTCCACTTAGATACCCTCTAAGTCTTCTAGAGTCTACAGATCACAGCTTGATCACTCTAGGAAATCTTTTACAATCAATGTAAAATAAATGTTTACAAGAGTTTAGATTGCTTCTAATAAAGTTGTAATCACAACAGTGATATTTCTCTTAAGTTATAATTCTTAACACTCACTAAGATATTACAAAGATGTGAGGTTGAAGATGAAGTTCTTTTTGCTTTTCAGTTTGACAGCGTTTCTGTAAGTTTTGCGCAAGTGTTTTATGCTGCTTCTGAATGGAAAATCTATATATAGGCGCTTGAGAGGAAATTACCGTTGGGAGCATTTAATGCTTTGCGTGAATAGTATAACACTGCATTTAATGTTTCACACTTTTGTCAACTACCTCGAACCATGCTTTTGCTGCTATTACTGACTTTGCCTTTTGTAGCTTCTAACGTTCCTTTTGTTAGTCAGAGATTTGACGTTATAGCTTTTTCATCTTGTACTTTCTTCTGGACTCAGAATGTGCTGAATAGACATTTGAATTTCAGAGTCTCCAGCTTTGGTGCAGAGCATCTTTTTTCTTCTGACTTTGAAGAGCTTTGAGCGTGATATCATCAGAGCTTCAGAACTTGTACTTCTGACTGCCATCTTCTGATGCTTTCCAGTTCATGTTCTGATTCTGTAGGACCATCTTCTGATGTCTTGCCAGAGCATGTTCTGATGAAGCCATCAAGAACTTCTGGGTCAGTGCTTTTGAACGCTGATTTGTGCATAATCTTTTGTACTTTTCATGAAATGGAAAACATAAAGGATTAGAGTACCACATTGTCTTATACAAAATTCATACATAATGTTATCATCAAAACTAAGAATATTGATCACAACATTTCTTGTTCTAACATTAAGGATCCCACAGATCACACAAAGTTTCTCCCCCTTAAAAGTTGCTCTTCAGAGATAACATAACATTACCACTTCTCCCCCTTTTTAGCCATAATAAGACAAAGGATTTGTTGAAGGAGAACTCACTATAGCATAGGAAACATAACATCACATATATCATCTTCATAGAGAAGGAGAAAACTGAGGCCATGATGCACATGAGGAAGAAAATACTAAATGTTCCCCCTCAAACTGAGAACTATGCTACGACACAAATTGACACAACATCCTCTGTTAGAGCATAAGAGGATACTCACTAACGGAAATTCAAACACTTGGATTATCCATTTACAGACATAGAGAACAAGACCTCTATATTGGATAATTCAGAACACAAGACAGTCAGTGTTCATGACTTTAGAATGATTCAATAACTTGGACTATCCATAGAGACAACAGACCTCTATAGAATGACTTAGAACACAAGAAACAATTTGTGTTCATGAATCGAAGCAAGACTCTAAAATTTAAGAAAATATATTTACAAAACAACTACAAAGAATGACCTCAGACTTAACAATGTCTAAACACTACCCTTATTCCCTATGTTTGTCACAATTTGACAAACATAACCTAGACTCTAGACTTTACTCATATCCTAAAGAAGGAAATGAGATACTCAACCAAAAAAAATGAAAATGAAAAGACTCTAGAAACTTGAGAAATTTAAATAACATACCTAGACTTTAACAAATGTCTTGATCAAGAGATGTTATTTGAAAAAGAACTGCATTCAGAATAAGGTATGGTTATTACGAATATACTATGAAGCCATTTGAAGTTACTAATGCACCTGGTGTTTTTATGGAATATATGAATAGGATCTTTCATCCTTATCTTGACAAGTTCGTGGTGGTGTTTATAGATGATATTCTAATATATTCTAAGAATGAAGAAGAGCAAGCGAATCATCTTAGGGTTGTACTAGAATTGTTGATAGAGAAGAAACTTCATGCTAAGCTATCGAAGTGTGAGTTCTAGTTAAGTGAAGTAAGTTTCCTTGGGTATGTAATTTCCAAGAATAATATTTCCGTAGATCCTCCAAAAGTAGAAGCGGTATCTCAATGGGAAGCTCCGAAGTTAGTTTCTGAAATCCGTAGTTTTCTTGGTCTTGCGGGTTACTATAGAAAGTTCATCGAAGGTTTTTTAAAGTTAGCGTTTCCGTTAACTAAGTTGAGCAGGAAGGGTCAAGCGTTCGTTTGAGATTCAAAATGTGAAGAAGGATTCTAAGAGTTGAAGAAGAGGTTGACTAGTGCGCCGATCTTGATTTTGCCGAATCTGGAGGAATCTTTTGTTGTTTATTGTGATGCTTCATTGATGGGATTAGGAGGTGTACTAATGCAGAGTCAACAGGTAGTAGCTTATGCGTCGAGACAACTCAAAGTTCATGAAAATAATTATCCGACCCATGATTTAGAGTTGGCAGTGGTGGTTTTTGTGTTGAAATTGTAGAGGCATTATCTGTATGGTTCAAGGTTTGAAGTGTTTAGTGATCATAAGAGTCTGAAGTAGCTCTTTCATCAGAAAGAACTTAATATGAGGCGGAGAAGATGGTTAGAGTTCCTTAAAGATTATGATTTAGGGATGAATTACCATCCGGGTAAAGCAAACGTTGTTGTCGATGCTTTGAGTAGGAAGTCTTTGCATATGTCTATGTTAATGGTGAGAGAATTGGATTTAATTGAACATGTTGGTGCTTTTATTAGCTGATTGGCATCTATGTTTGGCTTAAACATAATCGCAGTAAAACATAATATTAATGTGAATCTTGCAAGCTTAAAAAGAATAAAACAAGTATAAGAAAGATGTTAGATGGAATGTCATGACATCAACTCATGACATCGCGCCTGCAGAACTGGAAGGAAGATTCAGTTTATACTTAACAGATACAGGATATTCGCAGAATATTTTGTAATCCTATGTGGCGCATATTTAAAGGTCAAAAGAATAATTGAAGAATCAGATCAGAAGATTGAAGATTCAGGAAGAATCAGATCAGAAGATTGAAGATTCAGGAAGAATCAGATCAGAAGATTGAAGATTCAGCAGTTTCTAATTTAGGAGATAAATTAGGAAACTAATGATTAAAAGACCTTATTTGTAGCAGAATATTTCTGCATATTTGTAACAACAAGGAGTGCTGCGATTTTTAAGCCCAAATCCAATTGGGATCAGGTTATAAATAGGAAACTTTGTAACCTAGTTTTAAGATAGAAACCCTTGTTTTTAACGATGTAGTCGTTAGGGTTTCTATAGGTAGACCACCCAGGTTGTGGGATGGCTGCCATGTCCTTCTTGAAACCTGTAGGTTAGAGAAGTAATTGTCCTCACTCGAAACCTGTAGGTAAGAGTTGAGTATTGTAAAATTGATTGAAGCTGTGAAGCAAGATCAAGTATGTGTTCATTGTTAATTGTGTAAATAGTTGTTGTAGGGTTATAACAGTTAGGTATCACTAGGGAGTGGGCAGAGGTTCTCTTGTCTTGGATGGAGTTCTAAGATAAAGGTTGCATTGGGTAGTGACTAGGTAAAGCAGAGGTTATTTATCTATAAACCAGAGGTTGTTTACATAAAATAATACAATTGATAGTGAAATCTTCTTCCTGGCTTGGTAGCCCCCAGAGTAGGTAGTTAGACCGAACTGGGTTAGCAATTAACTGTGTTATTTATCTTCTGCATTGTTTGTTCAGTTATGAATGTTATGACTTTTTTTATAGCATCAGGTTCAGAAGTGTTAGCTGTTCCTAAAAAGAACCATATAAAGATTATAATCTGGTTATGTCTATTGAACGTGTGTGATCCCAGGTCTCATTGACTCCTTTTAGGAGTAATTAATTAACAGGGGATCCATCTATTCTGCTTATGCTACATTAATAACAGATCTGATGTCTTGACATTGGGATTGACATCCGAGTCTGTCATACCAGAATTTTCAATTGGTATCAGAGCAGGCATCCTGTCTGTTTTTGGATGAGATCCATAAGGGATAAATTATGGCTGTGGTAAAAGTATAAGAGTGTTTGAACAAAGAATGTTCATATTGTATGGCCCCTTGAAGTGCAGGATGGACCTATATGATTAGACTTACCTGACCTAAGAGCTGTGTTGCTAGAACAAGGAGTGCTAAATCCAAAGACTTCATGCGGGAGTGAAGAACTTGAATTTCAGAACTAATTCGACCGGTATCTATGGACAGAGGAGAACCGTTTCAAAACCTTCATGCGGGAGTGAAGATATAGATAAGGTAATCTCTGTTTTTTTGTGAGTTTGTCAGGTCAGGATTTTGGTTAGGTCTAGTCAGTTGTTTGGTGCAGAAGTAAGCATTGTTCAAGGTTGAGCAGCAATCAATCTGTAGTTGTCATGCTTACTACTAACACTTAAAGTAAGCATTGTGTGAATTCTGTTGAGGTATGGCAATTTTCCGCTGCATAGTCTCTGAGAAACCCTAGGGTTATGTATAGCTAACAGAATGTATGGCAGGTATTGTCAGCTATAATTAAAGTATCAAAGATACTTGAGTATCCTCTCAAGTCCACTCATAATGACATGGTTTATTAGAGCTGATGAATGTCAACTGATCAATGATATTCATAATTATCTGCAAAGGTGTACCTTGAAATCTTCAAGGTTGAAGTGTTCCTAGAAGGAGAAACAAATGTTCTACTAGACGTTAGGACATTAAGAACTGGTATGCAGCTACCAGCTGAAGAACAAATGTTTTGGTACTAAACTAATATAGTGTGAAAACATTGGTTTGGAACCTACTCCTGGTCTGGAAGAGGAGACATCTGGCTAAGTTAATTAGGATACGATTAACATGTGCTCAGTTCCACTAAGAAAACTCATGAAGGTATTCCTTTCTAATCCTTTGTGTTGTACTTCTGAAGAGCCTATATCTGTGAGTTTCCTCTAATCAACGAAACCAGATAAGAATTCATTACCATAGAGCAATTGTTGGAGCTGAATATTGTGTCTCAATCAAAGTGAAATATGGTTAAGAATGTGAACTGCCCTAGTTGTTATCTAGAAAGGGTAGTATTGTTTGAAATCAAGGAAGTCAGGTGGATCTGACTAATTCATTGTCATGCTATGACTAAGTATGTTCCAGAAACCTAGCTGAGGGAATCTCCTCTATAGGTACACACTATGGCATCCTTCATCTAAAAATCAGAATGAAAGTCTGAAGAAAAGGTTATTGAGATGCTGGCTACTTTATCCCTTGATTTGTCTGGATATTGCTGATAATTGGATTATTCTGTTACAAACCTGAGTGTTGTCAATTTGAAATTAAAGATGTTAACCAAGAACCATGAAGGATGATGTCATATCTGATGTTACAACATCTCGAGATCTTCAGTTATTTTATTTATTTGCCAAGGACACAAAGTATAAATGTGAAGAGGTAATCAGTCAGAATGACCTAGTGTGAGTAGCAAATTCTAACTGAAAAGCTGGTAAGTACTTTGACGGGAGACTTAGTACCTATTAGGTTTAGAACCTGGATGCTGAACTGAGAAGAAGTTCTTCTAACCACGAGTTCTCAATTATCTTCACACATCAAAGAAGAGGGCAAGAGTCTCTGGTGTGGCATACTGATTCTATTAAATATCTTGATGGGAGCTGGATATTTACAAGGTTTGTATATAACAACTCAGACGTGTATATTGAAGATCAATTTACGGTTACACAATCATAGTTTCTTCTATTTCAAGTTACAGAGTGTGGCAATCTGGATCTTGTGTAGCAAGCAAACTGAGGTTTCTAAACTTGGAAACTATGGCAATTCCAAATGAAGGGAACTTCAAGGACACACATCAAAGATGTCCTAAAAGTTGTATATCTCATGGTAAGTAATAGAGTATGAAGATCAGCAAAGACAATGTTTTTTGCTTCTATCCATTTGCAAAGTCTTTTCAAAGACTAATCTCGAAGAAAGAAGAACAAAGTCACACAAAAACCTCAGAACATAACTCAAATCATGTTTATTCTCAAAGACCAGCAAAGAATATTCTTTGCATTATCATCTGACAACATGAATTGATCGTGTGTATCACTTGTTCTGATCTAAGTGCATGATCCAACCTATGCACAAGTCCGCTTGGTGCAGTTCGTTCTCAAATAACATTTCTTGTTGGAGATTTTGGTTAAAGTCTAGGTATGTTGTTTAAATTGCTCAGGTTTATCGAGTCTTTTCGTTTTGGTTGAGTCTTGTTTGAGTCCCTCATCTTTTTCTTTCGGATATGAGAAGTGTCTAGAGTCTAGGTTATGATTGTCTATTTAAGTTAATCATAGGGGTTAAGGGTAGTGTTCAGGCATTGTTAAGTCTGGGGTCATTCTTTGCAACTGTTTGGTAAAGAATAAAGAGTCTTATTTCGAGTCGTGAACACAAATTGTTTCTTGTGTTCCAAGTCCTCTATTGAGAAAGTGTTATCTCTATGGATAGTCAAAGTTTGTTTGAGTTCATATGAACTTGTGTCTTAAGTGGTACTAACATCACAAGGTTCGTATTTCCTGGAAGACGGACTGAGAATATACATTAGAAGTTTGAAAAAGCAACATTATTGTCTAAAGTGACAGTTCAGGCATAATGTGGATTAGAATGGGCAGGTTCTGATCTGGATGTTAGTAATGTGTTCTGGCAATACATAATTACTTTCATGATGAAGACTTCACTTCGTGAAGATGACTATGAAGACAAAAGTTCTATGATCGGATCAACACAGCTAAGGATAAAGGAGAATCTCTTCTGTTCAAAGAGTATGTTAATCAATGTGTGAGATTGAAAAACATCTTATCAATAAGTATTTCAAAGTGTCTTAAGCAGACCATTATCTGATTCAAACATGGTAAGGTTATGCTCAACAAAATTCAAGGAGTGGCAGTTTTGTTTGTTGAGATTGTGGCAACCTATCTGTTTGTGCTTCCAGTATCAAGAGGTCATCTGTTGATCGTTTCTGAAGGAGATAAGTTCTTAGACAAGGGTCTGTTGAAAAAAAAAAGAAGATAAACTTGTGGAGAATACTAGTAGTACAAATGTCAGACACAATGTTATGACATTCTACTTCTGGTGTAAGTATTTATTGTAAGGAACAAATTTTCTGTAGTGAGTGTGTTCAGCAGGATTGTTGAACAGAGGGTGCGGCTCTTGAAGATATGAAGATGAGTCTTATATTTTCCATTCATCATTTCAAGCTTATGCCATTGGGGAAGCTCAGACTATCTCTGATAGGGGGAGTAACTTCTTTTGTCAAGAAAGGTTTCTTGGTTAAAAATACTTTTACATCATGAAGAAAATGTGATACTTTTGTCAGTTATTTGTGAATGGTTCAAGTTAACCATGTGCAATTGGTAACAACTATTCCTTCTCTACACTAATGAGGTAGTTGTGTGTCTAACAGTCTCAAGGTGTCCAGAACAACAGAAGTCTTTGTCTATGACTAGTGAGTAAGTAGGGAGTCTGTTAATTGGTCCAAATGATGCTTTGTCTTAATCTTTTACGGAATCTTGGGCTATGTGCTTGAAGGGAAGAAAAGTAAAAATTTCTGACATAATGGCATGACATGTTTAAAGACATTGAATCTTCAAAGTCAAACAAGGAAATCTGAATTGAAGTTTATCTACGCATCAGTGATCGGTGTAAAGTACAATCAATGACTATGCATGCACTGGTATTTCAAGATAAATCCTATCAAAAAAACAGTCAAAAACTGCTTTGGAAAGAGTAATAGCTTTTGAAACTGTTTCCTAATTAACCGTTTGACCATTAAACAAGACCAAAGACCATCGTTATTTCCTATAATCTCCATTTGCTATATAATAGCATATCCATGAATTGCAGAAATCAAACTCTCTCAAAATGTCATTCGTGTGCGTTCTTGTGAGTCGAGTCTGGGTTTGGTATTGTGATGGGTTGCTATACCAAAACCTCCTCAGAAAAAGAAAAACACGGGCTGGGGATGTTGATGGTCTCTACCATGGGTTTTTCTGCAAAAACAACAAAGATGTTCCACTATATACAACCTTCAGTATAGGAATCATTTTCGTTGTGATTTGTGATCTGAGTTATAAACATAATTGTGATTTGTGTTCTGAGTTACTAGGACTGGTGGACAGTTTTCACTCAAGTCCTCTCTCGAGGTCTATGCTAGGATTAGGTTTCTGGTACAAGACTAAGGAAGGGGTCCCTTATGCCACCATTGGTCCTCTAAGACGCAGGCTTCTCCCATCATCTTCCTCGTGAACATCAGTGTTGCATGAAGGTGTTCCACTGCATATTATGACATCAGTTCATTCTTTGTCATATTGTGTCTGAAAAGGGGGAGAAGAATACCATCTTCTGATTTTGGTATTGTAAAAAGGATTTTTGTAGCAGACTAACGATGTTATGATGTGGTTCAAGTTCTGAAGAACATAAGGTAAAACTCAATTCTGAGAATGTAAAACTCTGTTTTTCCTTGGGGTCTTGAAAGTTGAAGTAGTTATGTTTTGATGCACTTTTAATGAATGTTTAAGTTTTAGCCAAAATATACCAAAGGGGGAGATTGTTGGCGCTTTTATTGGCTGATTGGCATCTATGTTTGGCTAAAACATAATAGCAGTAAAACATAATATTAATGTGAGTCTTGCAAGCTTAAAAAGAACAAAACAGGTATAAGCAAGATGTTAGATGGAATGTCATGACATCAACTCATGACATCGCGCCTGCAGAACTGGAAGGAAGATTCAGTTTGCACTTAACAGATACGGGATATTCGCAGAATATTTTGTAATCCTATGTGGCGCATATTTAAAGGTCAAAAGAATAATTGAAGAATCAAATCAGAAGATTGAAGATTCAGGAAGAATCAGATCAGAAGATTGAAGATTCAGCAGTTTCTAATTTAGGAGATAAATTAGGAAACTCATGATTAAAAGACCTTATTTGTAGCAGAACATTTCTGCATATTTGTAACAGCAAGGAGTGCTGCGATTTGTAAGCCCAAATCCAATTGGGATCAGGTTATAAATAGGAAACTTTGTAACCTAGTTTTAAGATAGAAAACCCTGTTTTTAACGATGTATTCATTAGGGTTTCTATAGGTAGACCACCCAGGTTGAGGGATGGCTGCCATGTCCTTCTCGAAACCTGTAGGTTAGAGAAGTAATTGTCCTCACTCGAAACCTATATGTAAGAGTTGAGTATTGTAAATTTGATTGAAGCTATGAAGCAAGATCAAGTATGTGTTCATTGTTAATTGTGTAAATAGTTGTTGCAGGGTTGTAACAGTTAGGTATCACTAGGGAGTGAGCAGAGGTTCTCTTGTCTTGGATGGAGTTCTAAGATAAAGGTTGCATTAGGTAGTGACTAGGTAAACAAGAGGTTGTTTATCTGTAAACCAGAGGTTGTTTACATAAAATAGTACTATTAATAGTGAAATCTTCTTCCTGGCTTGGTAGCCCCTATAGTAGGTAGTTAGACTGAACTGGGTTAACAATTAACTGTGTTATTTATCTTTTGCATTGTTTGTTCAATTATAAATGTTATGACTTTGTTTATAACATCAGGTTCAGAAGTGTTAGTTGTTCCTAAACAGAACCATATAAAGATTATAATTTGGTTATGTCTACTGAACGTGTGTGATCCCAAGTCTCATTGACTCCTTTTAGGAGTAATTAATTAATGGGGGATCCTTCTATTCTACTTATGCTACATTAATAACAGGTCTCATGTCTTGACATCGGGATTGACAAAACAATTCAGAGATTTGAGTTTGGTATGCGAAGGTACTCCTAATAGTGTTAAATTTGGTATGCTGAAGCTGACTAGTGGTATTCTGGAGGTGATTCAAGAGGGTCAAAAAACTGATGTTGAGTTGGTTGATAGGTTGGCTTTAATTAATCAGGCTAAAGGAGGTGAATTCAGAACCGACGAGAATGCTATAGAGGTTTAGTGATCATGTTTGTAATCCTGATGTTGCCAAACTGAGAAAGAGTATTCTTGAAGAAGAACATCGTAGTGGATTGAGTATTCATCCTGGTGCTACCAAGATGTATCATGACTTGAAAAAGATTTTTTGGTGGCCTGGAATGAAAAAGGAAATAACTGAGTTTGTTTATTCTTGTTTGACTTGCCAAAAGTCGATGATTGAGCATCGGAAGTCGTATGGAACTATGCAACCGTTATTTATTCATGAATGGAAGTGGGATAGTATATCTATGGACTATGTTTCTGGTTTTCCAAGGACGGTGAAGAATTGTGAATCTATTTGGGTTATTGTGGATAGGTTAACGAAGTCTGCTCACTTTATACCGGTGCGAATGGATTATCCGATGGAGAGGTTGGCTCAGTTGTATATTGAGAAGATAGTGAGTCTACATGGTATTCCTTCAAGTATCGTATCAGATAGAGATCCAAGGTTTACATCAAAATTCTGGGAAGGTTTACAAAAAGCTTTGGGTACTAAGTTGAGATTGAGTTTTCTTATCATCCACAGACTGATGGTCGGACAGAGAGGACGATTCAATCATTAGAAGATTTTTTGCGTGCTTGTGTATTGGAAAAAGGCGGTGATTGGGATAGTTATCTACCCTTGATTGAATTTACCTACAATAATAGTTTTCATTCGAGTATTGAAATGGCTCAGTTTGAAGCTTTGTATGGTCGGAGGTGTAGAATACCATTATGTTGGTATGAGTCCGGTGAAAGTGCTTTGATTGGACCGGAAATTGTCCAGGAGACGACAGAAAAGATTAAGATGATTCAGGAGAAAATGAAGGCTTCTCAGAGTCATCAGAAGAGCTATCATGATAATAGGCGGAAAACACTTGATATGCACTAACTTTGTTAACTTTTGGAATACTAATTCTTGTGACTCAGGAAGTAATCTGCCTTAAAAGTGAAAGAATGGCAAATAAACGAGAGATAAGAAATGGAATTAAGTAGAAGGGGCGCCACACTCTTTCTTATCCAAGATAGAATGATAAGCCTATGGATGAGGATCACCACAAGAAAAGGATTTCTTGATAAGATCAGTTTTGTTCCAATCCAGAACCTAAGAGCAAATACTCTCACTTACACAATGTGTAAACTCGATAAAATTCATTGATTAAAAAAGAAGATACATGCCTCCTTTATATAGGAATGGCTTAAGATGATGAAATAAGTAAAAATTAACTCATAAGAAAACAAAAGCATTTCAGCCACTAATTATCATGATAGTGGGTTCATTTATTACAAAGAAAGTGCAAAATAAAGACGAGATAATGGGGTTCTTGAAAGGGCAGAATAATGGCAAGTTTTAATTTACCACTTCTCTTGCGATTTTCGTCCATTATAGTGTGGTTATTGGTATTTCCTTTATTTTTATTTATCTATGCATTATTGGGCCTTTTATAACATGCTTGGATGATAAGAATAAACTTGGGCTCTTTTTCTTCAATTTCGCCCATGCATTCTATTGACTTGATCATGAAGTGAACTAAAGCATCATTGACTCTTCTTACACGTGCCCTTGTCATAGGACCTCCTAAGCTTCGCATTGTATCGTTTATGTCTTGGATTACGTTCTCATCATTCTCTCCTTCTTGGAAAGAATTCGACCTCGAATTTAGACCATCATCACCTACATCAAAAGGAGATAAATCAGCCACATTAAAAGTAGTACTTACCCCATACTCACCTGGAAGTTCTATTTTGTAGGCATTATCATTGATCCTTGAAAGTACTTGAAATGGTCCATCTCCCCTAGGTTGAAGTTTGGACTTCCTTTGTGATGGGAATCTCTCTTTTCTCATATGTATCCAAACCCAATCCCCGGGTTCAAAAATAACTTTCTTTCGCCCTTTGTTTGCATTTTTTGCATAACTTTCATTTTTCTTTTCAATTTGCAATTTTACTTGTTCATGCAATTTTCTCACAAATTCAACCTTAGCTTTCCCATCTTTATGCTTCAAAATAGATGTGTTAGCCAATGGTAACAAATCAAGAGGTGTTAAAGGATTAAAACCATACACAATATCGAAAGGTGAATGTTGTGTAGTGCTATGAACAGCCCTATTATAAGCAAACTCTACATGAGGTAACCATTCCTCCCACATTTTTAAATTCTTTTTAAGAACAGCCCTAAGAAAAGTAGAAAGAGTTCTATTTACTACTTCAGTTTGTCCATCTGTTTGGGGATGACAAGTAGTGGAAAATAATAACTTTGTACCCACCTTTCCCCACAAAGTCCTCCAAAAATGGCTTAAGAACTTGGAGTCACAATCAGAGACAATGCTCCTTGTTAAGCCATGTAGGCGCACCACTTCCTTAAAGAACAAATCAGCAACATGACACGCATCATCAACCTTTTTACATGGAATAAAATGTGCCATTTTTGAAAACCTATGCACAACTACAATAATAGTTTTCATTCGAGTATTGGAATGGCTCCGTTTGAAGCTTTGTATGGTCGGAGGTGTAGAACACCATTATGTTGGTATGAGTCCGGTGAAAGTGCTTTGATTGGACCGGAAATTGTCCAGAAGACGACAAAAAAGATTAAGATGATTCAGGAGAAGATGAGGGCTTCTCAGAGTCATCAGAAGAGCTATCATGATAATAGGCGGAGAACACTTGATATGCACTAACTTTGTTAACTTTTGGAATACTAATTCTTGTGACTCAAAGGAAGTAATCTGCCTTAAAAGTGAAAGAATGGCAGAATTTGATACATACATATAAAATAAACGAGAGATAAGAAATGGAATTAAGTAAAAGGGGCGCCACACTCTTTCTTATCCAAGATAGAATGATAAGCCTATGGATGAGGATCACCACAAAAAAAGGATTTCTTGATAAGATCAGTTTTGGTCCAATCCAGAACCTAAGAGCAAATACTCTCACTTACACAATGTGTAAACTCGATAAAATTCATTGATTCAAAAAGAAGATACATGCCTCCTTTATATAGGAATGGCTTAAGATGATGAAATAAGTAAAAATTAACTCCTAAGAAAACAAAAGGATTTCAGCCACTAATTATCATAATAGTGGGTTCATTTATTACAAATAAAGTGCAAAATTAAGACGAGATAATGGGGTTCTTGAAAGGGCAGAATAATGGCAAGTCTTTATTTACATCTTCTCTTGCAATTTTCGTCCATTATAGTGTGGTTATTGGTATTTCCTTTATTTTTATTTATTTATGCATTATTGGGCCTTTTATCACATGCTTGGATGATAAGAATAAACTTGGGCTCTTTTTCTTCAATTTCGCCCATGCATTCTATTGACTTGATAATGAAGTGAACTAAAGCATCATTGACTCTTCTTACACATGCCCTTATCATAGGACCTCCTAAGCTTCGCATTATATCATTTATGTCTTGGATTACGTTCTCATCAACACTTGAGTTTCAAGAAGGAGACCACGCATTCATGAGAGTTACTCCTATGACTAGTATTGGGCTAGCTCTAAAGTCAAAGAAGTTGACTCCGCGTTTGATTGGACTGTTTCAGATTACTGAAAGAGTAGGAGAAGTGGCTTATCGCATTTTGTTGCCACCGACGCTTGCGAATTTGCACGATGTATTCCATGTACCTCAGTTGAGGAAATACATTGCGGATCCATCTCATGTGATCCAAGTAGATAATGTGCAGGTAAAGGATAATCTGACAGTTGAAGCTTCACCTATGAGGATTAAAGACAGGAAGTTGAAACAATTGCGCGGCAAGGAGATAGCATTGGTCAGAGTAGCTTAGGGAGGACCAGCAGGTGGAAATGTTACGTGGGAAATGGAGAGCCAGATGAAGGATTCCTACCCGGAACTCTTTGCCTAAGGTATGTTTTCGAGGATGAAAACTCTTTTAGTGGGGGAGAGTTGTAACACCCATATTTTCTATTTATTAATTTAATTAGAGTTTAAATTAATTATTTAGAAATTCGGTATTTTTAAAATGGGATTAAAGAAGAAATTGTGGAATAATTAGTAATGGGCAGTGTTGTAGTTAGTAAAAGGGAGGGTGTTAAATCTAAGTCCTTATTAAAGTTATGTTGTGTTTTCATAAAACAAGAATTTTGGAAAAAGAGAAAGAGGAAGAGTAATTGGGAGAAAGCAGAGAACGTGAAAGTGCGAAAGAGAAAGGAAGAGGAAGAATCACTATCAACCTTCGAGGTAAGGGGGACTCTTTTGATTAACCTCTATTATCGGGTTGTAGACGTTAGGTCTGAGATTTGTATGCTATTGATTCAATAGAGAAGTGTGTTCTAGGTTGGGAGTTTTAGACATTAGGTTCAATTTTGTAGATTTTCTGTGATTACATGTTTGTGATGATTGATGATGTTGGATGTGTTGTTTGATTAATGATATAACATGTATTACTTGTAAATTGGCTCTGTTCTTCGTGTACAATCGTAATGGTTCGATTGGGTGATGTTTATGGAACTTAAGTTGCTGTAAAAACTAGTTTTGGGGTTGCAGGTACGAAGTAATCGGTTACTGAGATTGAAGTAACCGGTTACCACTGTTTGAAAATGTATTTGTTGTTGCCTGGGAGGTAGTAACCGGTTACTGAAATGGAGGTATTCGGTTACCCCTATTAAAAATAGAATCCTGATTACATGAGATGCAGTAACCGATTACTGGGATTAGGGTAATCGGTTACCGCTGTATGTTTTTGAAAAATAATTATTTTTATAAAACTCATATCTTTTGAACCATAAGTCCGTTTTGGGTGCCGTTTTGGACGTTGAGTCGATAATTTTATTTTCTACCTAATTAAATAACCCAAAGAGCGGTAGCTCATTTTATTTTATAAACAGGTATTTTTTTCGAAATGGTGAGTTGTGATGGATGTGTTATATGTGGTATGGTGACGATGTTAATCCCCTGTTGCTATTGTCTTGATTTGTTGTACTCGGTAAAAGATTGTGAAAGGTGTTATTGTCGTTTGCACTGTGTGATTAGTTGAATTATGATAATGTTGTTCATATGATTAAAGTGGTGATTAGCATGTGATAAATGATGCATGCATTTCTTAATCATATGGTGGCTGCATCCCAATGAAGATGGATCAGTGATCGCTAATTCCCATTGTGTGGAATTAGTGAGTGGAAGTAATTGTATCCTTGATGGTGGTGGATCGGTGAGATGGGTGAAACCCACGATTGGTACCACATGCATATAGTTTCATTGTATTAGGTGTATGATTTATCATAACATGAATGGAAGTTTGTCCAATGTTATAATGTTGTGTGTTTGATCAACTGTTGTATTTTGGTGGGTGTGTATATAGTCTGGAATGTGTTTGCTATTGTGTGAATATTATACTATTAATGTTTTATCGTTTATGAACTAATAACATTGTTTAATTGTGAATGAGACTCACCCTTACTGTTGATCATTTTCAGATTTAAGTGTAGAGGTACTTGCCTTGGTGAGGATAGCTCGTAGGTTGTCTCGATAGTTTTAGAGTCGTGTCATGCTTTGGTCTTGTAACACTGGGGAACGTTTGCCTTAGAGTTGGATATTAACTATTGTTTTGGTTTTATTATTGAATAATGTTGTTTATGCCTTGAATGTGGTAGACGATGGTTTTAAATATTCAACTGATGAAGTATTCCGCTGTGTTTTAAAAGGCTTAATTGTAATTTAGGTCCCTCTAGTTTTTGTTTTTTTGATTTTGGTCCCCCCATTTTTAAAACCACGATTTTAGTCCCCCTCTTGAGTTTTTTGTTGAAAAAAAAGACAAAAATAGGGACTAATTATGGAGAAAAAAGTAAAATAGGGGAAAAATTGCATATAAAACTTTAAAAAGGGACTAAAATAGTGGTTTTTAAAATAGAGGGTTCAAAATCAAGAAAAAGACAAAATAAGAGGACTAAAATTGCAATTAAGCCAAACATGTTGTAGTTATTTATGTTCCTCGGAATAGCATGACATATGTTTTATTTTGTATGAAGTAATTGTAACGCTCTTAATTTCATGTTTACTCTGAAAGTATTATTAAATTTATCGGGGGTTTAGAAGGGTGTTGCACTCAGCTCCCGATAGAGTATAAGAATCTTGCATTCAGGCTGCACATCAAAGTACCTATCGGTTAGTCAGTTAGAATTGACTACTCACACTAGATCATTCAGACTGATTACCTCTTCACACTTATATACTTTCCTCTTGGCAATAAAATACTTTCAAATAACTAAAGATCTTGAGATGATGTTGTAACATCTAACTTGACATCATCCTTCATGGTTCTTGAATAACATCTCTAACATCTAATTCATAGCACTTAGGGTGGAAACAATAGAGTGTAATTATCAGCAACGTCCAAACATATCAAGGAATATAATAGCCAACATCTCAATAAGCTTTTCTTCAGACTTTCATTCTGATTTTGAGATGATGGATTCCATAATCTGTACCTATAGAGGAGATTCCCTCATTTAGGTTTCTGGAACAGACTCAGTTATGGCATAACACTGAATTAGTCAGATTCTTCTGAGCCATCTGACTTCCTTGATTCTAAATAATACTACCCTTTCTAGATAACAACTAGGGCAGTCAACATTCGTGACCATATTTCACTGTGCTTGAGACACAGTATTCAGCTCCAACAATTGCTCTATGGTCATGAACGAAAATCACATATTTGGTTCCTTTGATCAGAGGAAAATACCAGATGTAAGCTCATCTTGATTTAAACATAAAGGATCAGAAAGGAATACCTTCATGAGTCTTCTTTCAGCATTGAGCTTTTACTTCTAATCTCCCATAAACTAAGATTTGGAGTAGAAATACATGTTGATCGTGTCTTGATCAACTAATAATCAGATGTCTCCTCTTCCAGACCAAGAGAAGGTTTAACACCCTTCTAAACCCCGCGGAAATTAATAAAATAATTTAGAGTAAAACATGAAAACAAGGGTGCCACAATTCAATTTAAAACAAATTATCATAAATCAATTGTCATGCTTCACTTAGGGACAAATCATCAATTTAACAAAATCATGTTTCTACACAGCGGAACATTAATCAACAGATAAGCATAACATCATCTATGTAATTTCTCACAAAATTAATTCGATAACAACAAAATAAAGTATCATCATAAACTCTAAACTAGTGTTCCCCCAGTGTTACAATATCAGAGCATGACAACGACGCTATACCAAACAAAATGACTCATGAGCTAATCCTCACCGAGCTAAAAGCCGCTATCCTCAATCTGAAAATATCAACAGTAAGGGTGAGTCTCATTCACAATTAACAAATGTTATTGAATCATAAATAACAATACATCATAAGTGCATCATTCACCCAATTGAAAACATATTCAGAATTCAGACAAGTTTCATCCTCATCAAAACCAACACATTATAACAAAATCATAACACTGGAAAACATCCAATCATGTTATAAAAAATTCATGCATATGAATGCAACTGACACTATGCATGTGGTACCAACATCATCAAATGGGAATAACCCATGACCGATCCAACATCATCAAGATACGGCCCTGCCAGCACAGATTCCACACAATGGGAATCATGCCTTTTACTGATCCAACACATCATCATGGATACATCATCATCAATGAACATGAATGAATGCAAACATACATGAACATACTTATACCATCGTCAAGTCCAATACTCAAACCATCATCATCATCATCATCAAAGTATGTTTGTATACATTAGCATCATTCAAATACAATCAATCATCATCATCATTAAAGAACATACATGTGTCCACATCAATCATCATCATCAATAAGAAAGAACATACATGTATCCACATCATTCCAAAACAAATCAATCATCATCATATAATTCTCAACAAATCATCACATCATAATGTTTTCAAAACAACACCTTATATTGTCACATTTCATCATATGTGTCAACAATACGTCATCCATCCAACAGACAAGATATTCATATCATACTCACATCATCACAAAAACTATCTCATAAGCTTCATCATACCAGCAAACGAATCATCATATGAATCATGTTTTAAACATAGCTTGTATTGTTACATCTCATCATATATGTCCACAACACAACATTCATCAAAACAAGCAAAATCGTGATTTAAAAATAATCCCAAGCTACTGCTCATTTCATCATCCTAACATAAAGAATACTTCATAAGCTTCATCCTGCTCGAAACGGCACTTAAAACAGGCCAACGGTTCAAAAGATACGCATCTTTATATTTTTTTCAAATATTATCATCAGCACGCGGCGCCATCCGTCTTTCGCGACCCGTCACCCAAAATCGACGCCTTCGCGGCGTACAAAATGTTCACGAGGCGAACTGCCAATATTTTGTCACCATTGCGGCGCCAACCTACCTTCGCGGCGCGGACTGGCAAAAGTCAAAGATCTCACAGCGATTGACAGCATTACTGGATTTATCCCAAAACCCCCAAAACCCAAATCAAATTATGTCATGAACCTCAAATACCACAATATCAGCCACATAAATGTTATAACACAAATATAACACACAAAGAGGATAATTTAATCATCATAACAATCATATAATCATACAATTCATCAAATCATACAATTCCCCTCAAAATCATCCCAAAACCCCAATCTAGCATATAACCAGTTGACACAAACAATGCATCTAAATCAGTCCTATTATCTATAATACGATAAAAGATGTTAACCGGAAGAGTCCCCACTTACCTTAGCCAAGGATCTTGATTAGCCCTCTTCCTCTTTTATTCCTCTTTCACGTACCCCCTCTTTACTAACACCACATTTGGCCCAATAGCCCATCTCATAATTCTTTCCAAATAATTCCACAGAATACCGAATAATTTTAAATAATAATTTAATTTCCGATTAAATTAAAATTAGAAAATATGGGGTGTTACAAAGGTTCCAATCCAATGTTCTCCCACTACATCAGTTTAGCACCAGAACATATGTTCTTCAGCTGGTAGCTGCATACCAATACTTAATGTCCTAACATCCGGTGGGACATCTTTTCCTCCTTCTAGGAACACTCCAGCCTTGAAATTCTTCAAGGTTCACACTTGCAGATGATTATGAATATCATTGATCAGTTGATATTCAACAGCTCTAATAAACTATGCCATTATGAGTGGACTTGAGAGATTACTCAAGTATATTTGACACTTTAATTACAGCTGTAAGGTTCTGCCATACATTCTATTGAATATAAATAACCATAGAATCTTTCTTATACAATAGGGGTTGCACCAGAGGCTATGCAGCGGAAAATAGCCATACTTCAACAGAATTCACACAATGCTTACTCCAAATATCAATTGTTAGCATGACATCCAAGGATTGACTGCAACTCAACCCTGCACAATGCTTGCTTCTGCACCAAGCAACAGACTAGACCTAACCAACTTCCTGACTTGATAAACTCACATAGATATAGAGGTTACCTTATCAATATCTTCATTCCCGCATGAAGGTTTTGATACGTATCTTCTCTGAACATAGATACAGGCTGAAAAGTTCAATTCAAATTCTTCACTCCTGCATGAAGCCTTTGGATTTAGCTCTTCTTGTTCCAGCATCAGTTGCTTTGGTCAGGTTGGTCTAATCCTCCACATATAGGTCCATCCTCCACTTCAAGGGACCATACAATATGAACACTCCTTGTTCAAACAATATTCTACCTTCAGCATAACCAGAAAGTATCTCTCATGGATCTCATCCAGAAACAGACAAGATGCCTGCTCTGAGACCAATTGAAATTCTGGTGACACCAGACTCAGATGTCATATAAGGTTCTTGACATCTGATCTGACATTCTGAATCAGACAAGGTGGGAATACAAATAATAGTGCAGAAAAGCAATAAAAACACAACAGAATTGTTCACCAGTTCGATTCAACCAACCTACTCTGGGGGCTACCAAGCCAAGGATCAAGTCCACTATTAGCAGTATCGATTCAAAGTTAAACTCCCCTGTTTACAACTTCTCACTTAATCACTACCCAATGACCCTTCTACCTAGGTTCTCCCTAGATATGAGAAACCACTCTCATTCCCAATCATAGCAATGATGTCTAGCAGTCAACAACTCAGCCACTGCATCGACGACCTAATTTCCAACATTCTAAGCACACAAATAAATACAACTTGAATTTGCTTCAAAGCATCCGCCAAGAACAATACTCCTCTTGCCTACAGGCTTCGAGGATCACAATGGTAACCTTCCCACAGACCGGGAGGTTTACCTTACAGACTCAGCCCTTAAAAACTACATTATTAAAATTACGGCTGGTACCAAACTTAGGTTACAAAGCTTCTATTTATAACCTATCCCCAACTGGACTTGGGCTTATAATCACAGCTATATTTGTTGTTACAAATCAGCAGAAATCTTCTGCTAAAAGAAAGGCCTTTAATCATAAGTTTCCTAAATTGTCTCCACAATTAGAAACTACACAATCTTCAATATTCTGACTTGATTCTTTTGACCTTTAAATCGTAACAAACTGACATAACAAACTATTGCTAAAATTACTCCACAATATAAGCTCCAAGATATTCTCCACAAATATCTCCATAAAATATGCTCCAAGTAACAACAATAAGTTGTTACACTTTTGCAACAAATTCTCCTATAAAATCTTTCCACATTTAGTTTCCTAAATGTTCTCCTTGATATCCTTAGATATAGCTCCACATAGGATTCAATGTTTTAGGAATATTCTGTTTCAGTTATAACAGAATCCAAACTTTCAGCTCAAACACGATGTCATGACATCTTCTTCGACATGTTGTTCAAGATGTTGAAACATTTCAACACAACATGTTTCTCCATTAAATATAACTTCAACATGCTTTCTCTTACAAGTTATAATTCTATTTAACCTATTACTGCTAAATTAGTTTTACCAAACATAAAACCAACCCTCAAAAGCACTAACACAAATAACTCAGGATACGACTCTCGCATCTTGATTTCCAACTCCAACGTCAAACTCTCTCCGATAGCTCCCGACCAAACTACCATCCCCAAAGCAATCTCTTTGCCTCTAAGCGTCTTCGCCTCGCAATCCTCAATCCTTACCGGCATAGTATTCACCGTGAGATTATCCCGTACTTGCACTTCATCCATATGAATCACATGAGAAGGATCAAAAATATACTTCCAAAGTTACAACACATGAAACACGTCATGCAAATTCAAAAGATTTGGCGGTAACGCCACCCTATACGCCACATTTCCAACCTTCTTTGAAATCTGATACGGTCCAATAAAACGAGGAGTGAGCTTCTTAGATTTCAATGCTCGCCCCACATCGGTCACCGGCGTGACTCTCAAAAACACATGTCACTTGTCTGAAATTCCAAATCTTTCCTTCTCTTGTCATGATAACTCTTCTGCCTACATTGAGAAGTCTTCATCTTCTCACGAATCAACTTAACTTTCTCGGTAGTCTCTCAAACAATCTCAGGTCCAAGCACTACACTCTCAACAGATTCATGCCAACACAATGGAGTCCTACATCTCTGACCATACAATGCTTCGAAAGGCGCCATTCCAATACTAGAATGGTAACTAATTGTTGTAAGTGAACTCGATTAATGTAAGATAAGTATCCTACGTACCTCCCTGCTCAAGAATACAAGCTCTCAACAAATCCTCCAAAGACTGAATCGTCCTCTCCGCCTGACCATGTGTCTGAGGATGATACAGCGAACTCAACCTCAACTTAGAACCCAATGCCTCTTGCAAACGTTTCCAAAAATCTGAAGTAAACATCGGATCTCTATCTGAAACAATACGCAAAGGAATACCATGCAGCTTAACAATCACATTGGTATAAATCTCCGCCAACTTATAAATTGGATATCTGATGTTTATAGGTACAAAATGAGCCGACTTTGTAAGCCTATCAATGATCACCCAAATCGAATCATAACCTCTCACGGTATTCGGTAAACCCGTCACAAAATACATTGAAATGCTATCCCATTTCCATTCCGGAACTTTAAACGGTTGCATTAATCCTGCAGGCTTCTGATGTTCCACTTTTGACTTCTGACAAGTCAAACATGCATACACAAACTGAGCTATATCACGCTTCATTCCACGCCACCAAAACAAGTTCTTCAAATCTTGGTACATCTTTGTAGCTCTTGGATGAATACTCAAATTACTCCTATGACCTTCCTCAAGAATTGCTCTCTTCAAATCCACATCATCAGGATACAAATTCGATTACAGAATCTCAACACACCTTGCGCATCCAACTTAAAGTCACTATCCTCAGATTGATCGATTATAACCATCGAATCTACCAATTTCACATCTAACTTCTAAGCTTCCTTGATATTACCCAGAAAATCATTGTTAATCTTCAGCATACCCAACCTAACACTCTTAGGTGTCACTTCACATACCAAACTCATGTCTCTGAATTGCTCAATCAATTCCAATTCCTTAACCATCATTGTCGACATATGCAAGGTCTTTCGACTCAGAGCATCGGCCACAACATTAGCTTTTCCTGGATGATAATTCAAACCAAAATCATAATCCTTCAACAACTCTAACCACCTTTTTGTCTCATATTTGAACTCCTTCTGATTGACCAAATACTTCAAACTCTTATGGTCGCTAAACACTTCAAATCTAGAACCATAGAGATAATGCCTCCAAATCTTTAATACAAACACAATAGCAACAAGATCTTAATCATGCGTAGGATAGTTCTTCACATGAACTATCAATTGTCTCGATGCATAAGCAACAACTTTATCATTCTACATAAGCACACCTTCTAAATCCATCTTAGAAGCATCACAATAAACCACAAACAATTCTTCCGGATTAGGCAATATCAAAATCGGAGCCGACGTCAATCTCTTCTTCAACTCGGTAAAAATCTCCTCACATTGAAGATCCCACACAATAACCTTACCCTTGCAAGTCAACTTCGTCAACGGAAGTGCCAACTTAGAAAAACCTTCAATGAACCTTCTATAATAACCTGCTAATCCCAAGAAGCTTCGAATCTCGGTAGCCGACTTTGGAGTTTCCCATCTCAACACGGCATCTACTTTAGACTGATCCACAACAATGCCATCACCAGAAATGACATGACCAAGAAAACTAACTTCTTTCAACCAAAACTCACACTTGGACAACTTAGCATACAACTTCTTCTCTTTCAAGACTTGCAATACCAACTTCAAATATTCAGCATGATCTAATTCTAATTTAGAGTAAATTAAAATATCATCAATGAACACCACCACGAACCAATCCAGATACTCATGAAAAATACGGTTCATGTACTACATAAATACTCCTGGCGCATTACTAACACCGAAGGGCATTACATAATACTCATAATGTGCATAACGTGTTCAGAAAACCGTCTTCTGCATATCCTCATCTTTCACTTTAATCTGATGGTAACCCGACCTCAGATCAATCTTGCTACACACACGAGCACCAACCAATTGATCCATCAAGTCATCAATTCTTAGAAGTGCATACTTGTTCTTAATTGTCACCTTATTCAATTGCCTGTAATCAATACAAAGTCTCATACTTTCATCCTTCTTATGTACCAACAACACTGGAGCTCCCCACGGAGACACACTAGGTCTCACAAACTTCTTCTCAAGCAACTCTTCCAATTGCTTTTTCAATTCAGATAACTCTGATGCAAGCATCCTATACGGTGCCATTGACACGGGTCTAGTACCAGGTACAAGATCAATATAGAACTCAACTTCTCTCTCAGGCGGTACATTAGGAATTTCATCAGGAAATTCACACACCACCTTCAACTCGTCTATTATAGCTTGATTCTCAACAGGCGTCGATGCAACCAAATTAAACACTTGTACTTCTTATTTCATCAACATGCGCAACTGTCTAGCCGACAACAACTCAACACCTTCCTCTTCAGGAGTAGAAAACCTCACAGACTTGTCATAACAATTAATATGAACATGGTTATACTCTAACCAATTCATACCTAAGATTACATCCAAACCTCTCAATGGCAAGCAAATAAAATCAACAACAAAGTCTCTATCGAAAATCGATATGAGACGCTTTAAACACACAAGAGAAGTAGTCACCAATTCCTTAGTCGGAGTATCGACAACCATCTCTTCGTTCATAGCAGACAACACAAGACCCAATCTTTCAACACAATCAGCAGAGATAAAGTAATGAGTAGCATTGATATCAATAATAGTAACTAAAGGAATACTATTAATGAAACATGTACCTATGATGAATGCATCCTCACCAGGGGTCTGAGTTCCCGACAAGGCAAACACCTTTCCACTAGCTTGCTCCTTCTTGGGCTCCTGACACTTGCTTCCATTATGTCCCTCTTCACCACAGTTGAAACAGACCATCTCCTTATGCTTGCATTCAGGCACTTCATGTCCAATCTTACCACAACAAAAACATCTCTTAGTACCAGCAGTACACACAATGCTCTTGTGACCAGCCTTGCCACACTTGAAGCACACAATACCAGCAGGAGAATTTCCCCCACTAGTTCTATTTCCCTCAGTAGCTTTTTGCTTCCCCTTACCAGCTGGACCATCATAAGGCTTGCCACGACCTTGTTGACTCTTGCCTCGCTTCTCACTAATAACCTGATAATGAGCATTGTTGTCTTCCTCATAAATCTGACAACTATCAACCAAATCAGCAAAGACATGAATCTTATGGTAACTAATCACCTTCTTACTTTCTGGGTGCAATCCATTCTCAAACTTGATGCACTTCGAAAATTCACCAGTTGGTCCATCATAATGTTGGTAGAACTTAGCCAACTCACCAAACTTAGCAGCATACTCCACAACCGACTTATTCCCCTGCCTCAACTCAAGGAATTCGATTTCCTTCTTTCCACGGACGTCCTCAGGAAATTACTTCCTCAAAAACTCCCTACAAAACACAACCCAAGTGATCTCTTCACCATTAGCCTCCACCCTTTGACGAGTCTCTAGCCACCGGTCATCGGCCTCAACATATGAGTCCCATACCGAACCTTCTGATCTGGAGTACAGTCCATCACGCGGAAGATTCTCTCAATCTTCTTTAGCCATGTCAATGCTCCATCAAGATCATGAGTGCCCTTGAAAACAGGTGGATTCTCTCTTTGGAAGGTTGCTGTAATACGGTGGGAGAACTGACCTTTTAAAAATGTCGCGGTAAGCTAGAGTCGCCACCGACTTTTATTTTATCCAATTTATAGAAAGGCTAAAAGAATAGAAAAAAACCTTTTTTAAAAGACTTTGAGTTCAGGGGGTAAGTTATACAAAGGAAGGTGTAAGTTGTAACGCCCGAAAAAATAATTATTTGCTTAATTTAGACATTTGTGATGTTTTCTGAAATTTTTGCGTTTTGGGGTGATTTAGTCGGTATTAGTTCGGGATAGCGGATCGACATTTAATCGATAATTTTAATATTTTTAGTATTAGAAATATTAATGAGTTAATATTTAGCGTTTTGGGAATTTTCTGAGTAATTAAGTTTAGGCCGGAAATATGAGACACTGAGTAATAAGTCGGTATATTAAAATAATTGAATTTTATTTTTATGGAGTTTTAGTGGAAGTATTATTTTTATATTAAGTGTGGAAATAATATTGGGCTTAATTAATGACATCTTTAGGTATTAAGGGGGTATATTTTATTAGGCCCATTTGTGAATTAATAATTAATATAGTCTAGTTTTTTTTTTTAAATAAAAGTAGTAGAGAGTTAGTGTTTCTGAAAGAGAGAAGAAGAGGAAACCGAAGGAGAGAAAGAAAAGAGGGGTTAGGGTTTGAAGAGGAGACCCAAAGTGTTGCTCTAAAGTGCATTTTTTTCTCCAATTTCCAATTGAATCTTCTTAGAGCTGCACTCAATCCAAGGTAAGGGGGGATTCTTACTACCTAAATGGGAATATGATGGATTATATGTGGGTTTAGGGTATAGATTAGTTATTGTGTAGTGTTAATTTTTATTTTCTGTTTGAAATTGCAAATGGTTTCTTCTGTTCTTACTCTATGAATTGTTACCTAATATATATAATAGTCATATAACAGTAGGAACCATAAAGTAGAAACTTATATTTAAGTACGAGATATGCTATTTGTGAGTGGAAATGGGTTTATAGATCCATTACAGATGCCGCTGTAAGGCACTTGGACATCCAACAAGTAGTTTGGTGATGTCCGGCTGGTAGTTTTGGCTACCGGCAATGGAACTGTGTGGTTGATGGCGTCTAGCAGTGTTATTAGTGATGTCCTTCAGCCACCAAATATTCCTTCACATTTCAATGTTTACCATGGCTTGCTGTTTAGATTAATCTAGTGTATTCAATTACTTTGAGATATATATAAATTAGTTATGTAATAGATATACACACATATATATGATAGTATTATAAGGGGATATATACTAGAAAATCTAATGAGGAATAGATAGTATATTAGTATATAATAAGAGGATATAAAGGATAAGTAGTAGAAATATTTAGAATATTGAATTGAATTAATATAATATGATTATTAATTGTTTGATTTAATCGATAGTAGAATTAATTTCAATAAGTCTATTTAATTAGAAAATACTTAGACTTGAATAAATTATTCGGTTTATCGATAAATTACGGCACCTCGGGAATTTGACCGTAAATTGTGTTTTAGTTGAATAATTAAATTGAGAATAATATATTGCTAAGCTAACAATATTGTTTTGATAACTAACATGATATCTAATTGAGTTAGTTGTTGATTTGGAATTGTTTTTGGCTTATTTGATATATTGACATATTGCGATTATTTTGCGAATTGAGTGCAATTTGTGATTTTGTTTTGGATGCTTTTGTTGCGATTAATTTTGTGATTTCCAATATGATTATTTTGTGTATTCTTGTGTGAATAGCCTCATAGTGTGAATTATAGCAAATTTTGATATTGTGTATATAACGCTGTGAATTGATAAGTTGTAATGTGAGCCGTTGGCTAAAGTGGAACGGTGTGATGTTGATATGTGACCGTTGTTGTGTTGTTGTTATGTCGTTATTTCGTTGTCAAATCGTATTCGTTGTGTGTTTCCGCATAGCATAGCATAACATAAAGTTGAACGGTGTGATGTTGATATGTGACCGTGTTGAAGGCTTTGCCTTATGCCTCGGAATTACTGGAAATGTTCTAAGTTGGGAGTTTTACTCCAACGGTACCACATGCATATGCATAGTTGAGTCGCATTCGAGTCTTTGTTAGTTGTTGTTGGTTGAGGTTGTTGTCTATGCATTGTGATGCTTATGTGTTGATTCGTTGGAGATGTCGATGTGTTGATATCAAGACTATTCTTTAATGATGTTCTTTGTGTTGTTTATGTTGATGTTGTGTGAAACGGTGATTCATTTATATTCCTTACCTAATATATGATTTATCATAATCCTATTTATATAGTTTGATATCTCACCCTTTCTGTTTGAATGTTGCCTCCACGTGGGTAACATGCAGGTAATCCAGATGAGTAGCTGTTTCCGCTTATAGTCGAGTTTTGGGTGTCATTGCTCTGATACGTAGCACTCGGGGGGAAATGAACACTTGCTTGATGTTGTTATTTGCTTATTGAACCTTATGATGTATTTGAGGATTTGTTTGTATTGTTTCTTTTTATGATTCAAAAGATGTTATGTCTTAATTGTTGAATCATTGTGAATCTGTTGCATGTTGAACCTAAGTTTGGGTTATGCTTTGAATACTATGTTATTCAAAAGTAGAGGTATATGTTATGAGTTTTGTTCACTCCAATCCTGATAGTGTTATGTATTAGTTTAAAAAGCATGACAGGTTTATGTTTATGTTGAATGTGTGACATCCTGATTCTGTTGAGAATTTTTATACTCTGATTTTTCCGCATAAATGTTTTGGGGTAGATTTGGGGTGTTACATTAGTGGTATCAGAGCAGGTCGGTCTTGTCCGGCCAAGTGTCGAGTCGTAGTGTAGTCTAACAATCGTGTATTGTTGTTTGTGCTAAATTGTTTTTGTGTTGTAGTGACGCTATGGCTGGGAGGAATGATGCTGCGATAGCTGCTGCTTTGGAAGCGGTGGCTCAGGCTATGCAAAACCAACCGAATGCTGACGAGAATGCTGGATCTCGTAGTTTGGCGACTTTCCAAAGGGAGAATCCGCCTGTGTTCAAGGGTACGCATGACCCTGATGGTGCTCTTGATTGGTTGAAGGAGCTCGAGCGAATCTTCCGTGTTATGGATTGCACTCCTGCTCAGAAGGTCAGATATGGAACTCATATGCTGGCTAAGGAAGCTGATGATTGGTGGTTAGAGACGCTTGCTAGGTTGGAGTTTTCAGGTGAGGAAGTCACTTGGAATGTGTTTCGTAGGGAATTTTTGAGG